>NW_028279461.1:0-87274 GCF_059751315.1 Micrasema longulum | reverse complement strand
TGTTCGATTCCTGGCATGGCCTATGTGAAATATTCGTTTTTAAATGCGATTTACACCGCAATATTCCATACTCTCTGGAGTACTCTGGACTGACACTGAGGCGTAAGACTGATCACGTTTCCCTTACGTAACGCATGATCGAGATATACGCTGCAATCGGTGTTCCATTTCAGTGCTCTACGCACCATAAGTGCGGATGGGCATATAATGTAAAATGAACGATAGAAGATCGCATAGACTCCGGACAGTAAAAAGTCTCGAGTCTGATCATGTTGGCCACCCCGGCTCTACAGAACCTCGGGACATGGGGTAAAATGGTCACAGATGAAGGAGATTTAAAAAGAGGTTTTCCAAGAAATGCAACAAATGTCATTTACAATATGTTGAGAATGTTATTTAATGTTATTATTAAGGGATGAACGAAGATACTTAAGGGAACGAAACAGGCCAAACGTTGAGATTCACGGTAGGTGTAGCTACCGATATAACCAGACCGGGTTGTGGTCCCTTGGTAGTATTGTGGGCTCACGGGCCATAGGTCCAAGGTTCAAATCCACTCTACCACAATTCGATTTTCATTTATTCAGCATAAGTCATTGACGACTTTTAGGAAATGGTCTGAAAATTTTAATATTTGAGTAAATAATAAGAGCTAAAATATTTCTCTTTTTAAAAAAAAACTAAAAAAAATGTCGCCGCCAAATTGTCAAATCAGCCACTGAACTGTACGGCTAGGCTGTTTATTAAATGTTGGCATTTACTGAATAGCTAGGCTGTTCGTTGAATAAGCGTTTAACATAGTCTATTTAAAAATATTTATACAACAATAATCATCGTTTAATTTTTAAATATATTTTGTTATGCTGTTATAAGTTATGTAGTTATGTTGTAATTGAATTCTGAAGAAATGCGATCTCTCAGGCAGATGTGTGGTAAAACGATGTATGATACACGCACAAATGTCGAGATCTGTGAACTATGTAAGGCTAAGACAAGCATATCGATAGAATCAAGAAAGGGGTGCAGCGTTGGTTTCGACATGTAAGCGAATGGACAGTGATAGGACGAGTAAAAGTATTTACGATGGGATGTTGATGGATGCAGACCGGGTAGACTGAGAAAGACGTGACACGATCAAGTCATTAAATACTCGAAGATGGACATGTCAAGATTAGGAATGAGAAATGTTTGAATCTAGAGGAAATGAGGTCTGTATGCAAAGACAGAGTGATGTGGCTTCTGTCACTCTGTCTACCCTACGGGAAATGACGTGATGTTTTGTTTGTTTGTTTTTTTGTTTGTTTGTATGTGCAGTTAGGTTAGGAAACAGGTTCTTAAACTAAATAGTTTAAGAAAACTGCTTAAAAAATATACATATTATTAAACTTAACCCAACCTGTCCTTGCCTAACCCGGCGGCTTTTGGTCCGGCCGTTCCGAAGGGCTTCACGTTGAACATTATCTAAATTCAATTAACGAATGGCTTAGCCATTCGGGTGAATGCCGGCATTTATTGAACAGCTAGCTGCTTAGTTGAATGGCTTTTTTTAACGTTTTAGCGGGGACACATATATTTAAAAGTATGAAAATAATTATAATATGAACGCTAAGGAAGAGAAGTTTACTATAAATAAAATATAATTGTTATGCGTAGTAAGTAAACACAGGTAACCATAATAACAACAATATTGAGCTGATTTATACAAACGCCATTTTTGTGAAAAATCACATCAAGGGCGCTTTATAATGAAAAAGTTTGTTTTTGAAATTTGTTTAAAAGACTATCAAGCTAAAATTAAACAAATTAAACAAAAATATATTTTTGTGTATTGTATCATTAGCGCTATGATTTTTTTTATGTTTCTTTTAAAATTACTCCGCGTGTGACGTCACAAGTTCTCTTCGATGAGTTCTGCTGATTGTAGAATTGGCTTATCGTAAACCGAAAATCTTTCACAACAACCAATGAGGTTGATTCGTAAGAATTAGTGGCGTCGTTAAAAGTAGTTCGTTTTTCTTATATTTTTCATGTCAAGAAACTTTGCCGTTCAATTTGATTTGAACATTTTTAATATCCATTTTTCCGAAGTACTAAGCTTCCTCTTAAACTAACATTCCATACCAAAATGGACGACAAACGCATAAAATCCTTTATGTCTTACAAGCATATTTATATATTTTTAATACTTAAGCCATTATGGAATAGGAAAAACATTTAAAGTAAATAAAAAACAAATAGTGCGTGTTTGTTCTATTATTTACTTAAAAAATATTAGTTTTATAATATAAATTTACATTTGAAGCACTAACTTTGTGTTTATTCATTTAAATAAAATAAAAATAAAACCTAGATTTCAACCACTATTTTTTAAATATTTTTTTTCCAAAGCAAACAAGCTTCTTCGTCAAGGTTTACGTAACTAATGAATTATTTCCGATTTTATTTTATCGATGTTTACTAAATACTACACGTGGGGCTAATAAATCAAGTCTTTTTTTCCCTAAAAGGGTGGTACTCGTAATTTGAGATGAATACTTTCGAAACTAGAAAACTAGACAGGAGTGGACTAAAAGAAACATTGTTTATTCGGTTAATAATGTTTTTTTTTCTTCTTACGAATAAAACGCTTTTTTAATTTCTAAGATTTCAAGTTGTCTAATTTAATATTTTATTTTCAATATGAAGTAGTTTTAATCCAGTGCCTTTATAAAATTTTGATTATTTTCTATCAGATGGTTTGAGAATTCAGAAAAATGATTATTATTTAGGCACCTTAAGTGTTTTTTTACTCTAATATTAAAGTTTATTTTAGTTTTCCAATGTATATTGAATCGCAATCATTACAATTTAATCGGTATATGCCAGATTTATTATATTCAGGGACTCTGTCTTTGTGATGTTTTGTTTGATTGTTCAACAATAATTACTGAATACTAAGACGCAAAAACTTGAGTCAAGAGACTCGTAAGAACGGGCAAAACGCTACAGGAAATTCAATAATACAGATGTCAAGGGGATGATAAAAGGGAGTAAAAAACACTCCTAACAAGACGGCAGAGATGAATGCACCAAGTGGCTAATCCGTAATCTTGATCTCCGCTGGAGTAGCAGGACCCAGGACTGAAGGACATAGGGGTACTCAAAACTATAATCGATTGTTATTATTGGCTATCTTCTATACTGCGGGACCACGGGCGTGCAGTCAATTTTCGCATTTCGATGTTACTTCAACAAATGTGTAAAGTGACCACTTAAACCAACCAATGACATTTCCCTCTCTGTTGTAACAAATTTAGATCCAGATAACTCCCTAGGGAGGAAATCCAGCCTGTCTACAAACATTACTTACGATATTTGCCGTGGCTAGTGTTGCGGACTCACAAATCAAAAGTCTAAGGTTCGAACCCCAGTCTATCAAAAACGTTTTTTTTTCTAATAATGAGTTATTAACTCGTTGAAAATGGCCCCAAAACTGAAATATTTGGGTAAATCGTAGTAAGAACGCAAATATTTCAATTTTGTCACAAAAAGATGTCTTAATAATTACAGCCCGCCCCTGATCGATGGTGTTAGAAAGAACATCGATTTGTGAGATTCTGTCCTTTTGATCCGATGATGAACAATCGTCCTACTCCGCGCTCCTCACGCCTTATCGGAGATGGCTCCAATGACATAATGACGAGAAAGGACAAAGGAAGAAGGAAGACTTACTTCTGAAAGATTAAGTTCGCTCTTTATATAAATATTCGGTAGCAGCTTTGTGACAATCTTAGGGATAATCTCGCCAGGTGTTTTCAAGTGATTTCACATTTTGTTATTTTCAGAAAAAGAAATGCGGATATATAATACATAATATTTGTCCGCCTCGCGGTCGAATGGTCAGTACGTTTGTCTATCATATAAGAGGTCGTGGGTTCGATTCCCGACATGGTTGACATAAAATATTAATTAAAATTTACTGCAACAGAGAACGCAAAATATTTGAAAATAAAATATGGACGTCTAGACCATTCTGCCTATGTTTAAATGTTCAAATATAGGCAGAGGCACAGATCAACAAATTTTTGAGTAAGTCCAAATGTTTGTAGACAGGCTGGATTTCCTCCCTAAAATTTTAAAATGAATAATTTGACTCTCTTAGTAATATAAAGATAACTATAATGAGGAAGTTTAGTGCTACGAGAACTTGGTTATATATTTTTTTATTCCGCGTGGTACAAATTAAACCAACAAATAGTACGGCGAAGTTTATTTAAAATGTAATAGTAAAAAAAAAGGTTTGAACGACGCCACTATTTCTTCCGAATCAATTAATGACAGAGTTTGAGATGGATTTCCGATTACGGGAATTCTATTCACCGAAGAGAAATTGTGATGTCACACGTGGAGTAATTTTAAATTACAACACTTCTGAAAAATTAAAGCGCTTATAATATGATACATAGGTACATACATGTTTTTAATAGTTTAGTTTGACATACTATCAAATACGTTTTTTGTTGTAATGCTTAAAATAAATTAATAATGATAGTAATATAATATTCGTAAAAATCTGCCCGTAACTTGCAAATGTCTGGCAGTCAACAATGCGCACTATTGTAGTTATTAGGGAGGATTTAGGATTGCCCTTTTTGTGCCATCGCCTTCTAACAATGGGTAACTCGGCCCGAGTGGCCCATTGTGCCCCACTCCACCCTACATGGCTCCCTGCACCGTGAACAACACAATGTGTAGACACTACACTACACACTACAAGGGCCGCTGAGTGCCACTTGACTATCGCTGTACAAAAGACCATTACATGCCTATTTACTACAACACCTACGGGACATGGCAAATACAGAACCTTTTTGAGAAAGAAATATGGACGGCTAATTTATACAATAATATTTACCATTCTGCCCTGATTTAAAATGAATTTTCGTGAAGAATAATAGCCGAAATTATTTCACTACTACTCGCTATTTTTTAATAACATTATTGCATTCCATGCAAGGGGTCCCAGGTTCGATTCCTACATGGTTGACATGAAATATTAATTTAAAAAGGTAGTTTCACACTATAATATTTCATAAAGTTATATTTATGTCAGTGCCTGAAATATGTTTACTTGAATAGGGAATTGTTTAGTAATAATTTAAATCGTATTAGTAATAGATCCGATAGTGTACTGCCAGTTCCAGGATGCAGAACTAAGTTCGCACAGAGGCACTCCTCACATGTTGGTCCAAGATCCTTCAATCTTCTAACTAAGGAACTACAAAACATTAAATCACTGGTACAGTTTAAAGTAGGTTTGAGGTCTTGGATTAGCATGGAAGAAGCACATGACACATTCTTTAAAAAAAATGAAAATTAATTAAAATTAAAAATAAATGCATACTGCAAATAAATAATATTTTCGTAATTTCAGAATATGTTAATTTGGTTTTTCTTTATTTTGCTTTTCTTTTCTTTTCTTTTCTTTTCCTTTCTCTTCTCTTCTCTCTCTTCTCTTCTCTTCTCTTCTCTTCTCTTCTCTTCTCTTCTCTTCTCTTCTCTCTCTTCTCTTTCTTCTTTCTCTTCTCTCTTTCTCTTCTCTTCTCTTCCTCTTCTCTTCTTTTCTCTTCTTTCTCTCTCTTCTCTGCTGCTCTGCTCTGCTCTGCTCTGCTCTGCTCTGCTCTGCCCTCTCTCCTCTCCTCTCCTCTCCTCTCCTCTCCTCTCCTCTCTCTGCTCTCTCTCTCCTCTCCTCTCCTCTCCTCTCCTCTCCTCTCCTCTCCTCTCCTCTCCTCTCCTCTCCTCTGCTCTCCTCTCCTCTCTCCTCTCCTCTCCTCTCCTCTCTCTCCCCCTACTCTCCTCTCCATAATAATATATATGTGAAAAAAAAATATATATGAATAGTAAAATAGTCCAAATTGACGTGATAACAATTCTCACCATGTTTGTTTATCGTATTCGCGATCACAATGGAACATACGTGAACACCTAATATAAAATGTCAAAATATTTACGTTTTGCGAATTATAATCCTGCTGCATAATCAAATATTTGAATTTCACCGGTGTAAATATGGGATATATTCCAAAACTGCAATTTTCATTTTTTATTTCTTATTTATCATGCTATTTATTGCATTTAGCCGGCGGTTGGCAAGCTAAATGTCAAGAAAAGCAGTCCCCATAGTAATTGTAATTTAATTTTTACTTTTTTGTATTAGATACTCTTACTATTTTGCAAATGCAATATTGTATTATTTTTAATAGTAAACGCCGATTTTTGCCAGTGAAGTGTATTTATTTACGAAGAAAATAAAAAACAAACCGACACACGCGTTGACTTATGACTGCGATAGCATCAGAATGTTCATTATTGTTCATTGTATCACGTCGCTTATTAGCACGTCGATAGTTATTTGTGATTGAGGTTTACTAGTATGGAAGGGCTAGCTGTTTCTAAATATTGTAATAAATATGGCAAAAGGACACTGCACAGTATACATAAATTATTTAACATGTTACCAAACAATATTAAATAGAGGAGTGAGTTGTATGCTCAAATTATGGCCAATCGAAAAAAGTTTTTTGTATTAATGATAGTTTCTAATTTTTAATAATGTAATTTAAGTGTACGGTATAATCTGTAATGTTTAAGTAAAAATTATTATTAATGTAGGTTAAGTATGAATAATCGAAGCAATTTATAAGAACCTGCTGACGAATTGTATGTATACAATTCAGCATGACTTATATAAAATAAAAAAAAAACGTTTATTGAAAGTGATGGGGGATGCATGCATGTAAGATGACCGGCGTATTTATGAGTTTAAATTTATTTTATTTATTTTTTAGGGCCCGACCGCGAAACTTCAGAGAAGCATTCCTCACGGTAAAAAGTCATTAAAAAAAAAATATATATTATCACAAAATGGAGTAAGTCTTTAATTTCTCGGACTAGCATCCCTTCCGCAAACCCCTACCCCTCCTCAACAAATAAAAGAGGTAAAACGTATTGACGAACAAAGCCGATACGCTCCAGACGCGGACAAGTGAAGCGGCTGGGTAGGAGAGGGGTAGGAGTTTGTGAAGGGACCGCTTGTCCGAGAAATTAAGGATTTACTACATTTTAAGATAATATATATATATATATATATATATATATGTATATATTTTAAATGACTTTTTGAAATTTTTTTAAAAGCTTACCACAAGGAATATTTCTCTGAAGTTTCGCGGTCTAGCTATGAAAAACCGTGTATACGTCTCCATTTGTTTCCCCCCAATGTTTGAACTTTAGAATATTCCGTTTTTTGCTTGTGGTAACACGATGTTACATCACTGAGCGCAAAGGAACTATTTACCACAGTCTTTTGAGTTAATACAAAGCTCACATTCTCCTTGCCCTTTCTCGACAACACTCGGCACCCGCGTCTAAACAACATAACACATTTGTTCAAGCTGCGCCGAAGCGAATTCGTCTATATGGTATTTATAACTAAGTACGAATTATAATCGGTCAGATGGTATAAATTATGATTGAATCTGTCACCGCTCACCACTCGGGCCAGACAGACGTGTTCCCGGTTCGGTTCCCCGGTCGCGTCCAGTGGTCGGCGCTAATTACTACGGGTACCGACTCGACGAACGCGACAACGGAAGTGTTCCGTCCAGCCAATTAGCGGCCGGCGATAACCAGCCGTAATTGTCGCGACACGTGTCCGCTACGCCTGCGTTACTCGTCATAACTTTATTTTCCTATAGTTTTGTTATCTTTTTATTTATCTATTTATTTGATTTATTGGGGATATCAACAGTAATACATGTAAAATAAAACATGTCAAATAAAATATACAGAAAATAAAACAAATGACTGCTTGAACTAATTCAAATTCGAATACTTGGTAGGTGCACTAGAAGTAAACCAACTTTGAAATGCACTCTCCTATACCCAGGATACATTACAAATTCTGTTCATGAATTAAAACGAATTCTCACTCGTTATTTTTTAGAAAAATAATGGGTTTATTTTAATATATATTATTAAAATTTAACTTTGTTTCCTGGAATATGTGATTTTTTATTTCTTTATTTAACATGTTAGACATAATTTAAATTGTACATAGGTAGATTTATTGCCAAATGGCAACTTCTTCCAACCAACTGATGATGATGATTTCACCAAATAGAGGAATTATTTAGTAATTTAACTTTTTTTATTTTTGTTTTATTGCTCAAAAAACTTTACTGTGTATAAAATTTAGTACATAAAATTTTCTCATGGTTATTGCTATCTTTTATTTAAAAATGTTATGTTTATTTTTAACTTTTTGTATAATATGTTTACTAAATTGTTTAGTTTTAATTATTATATTATTTCATTTACATTTTATTTTACATTTTTTTTTGCACCACAACAGGCCAGGAGGCCTAATTACAGTGGTGAATTACATCACAGAGCACCCAGGCTTGAGAAAAATCACATTTTAGTTTTTGTGTTCTCACCGGGAATCGAACCCGGAACCTTCCGTGCGTGAGTCAAGCGTCTTGACCACTACACCACGGAGGCCGCCGTTCATACTATGTACTACATGATTATTGTGCACTGCTGTGATTATTTCTGTAAATTATTATTTTTTGTAACGGGTTCTTCGAACCGTTGATGTATAAATAAATAAATATCCACAGAAATACATTAAATGCTCGTACAATACACGCTAGTGTGTTTGTGTTAGTGTAAGTGTGTGAGAGGGTGGGTGAGTGGGTGTTATAATGGAACGAGGGTGGACATGTGTGTAAATATTATTGCGCAAGTGTCAAAAATATAAAAATATATAAAATATTAAGAATTAGAGATAAAACAAGATTTTATTATAGAAACTAAGTTTAACAAAAAAAAGTTTGTTTTAAAACGCGCATTTTAAATGTTAATTTGTGACAATCAAACGACCAATGAGGGGAAAGTTTAAATTATATTCACGAGCTAAACGTATAAGTGGAGAGTTCTGGGCATAGTTTGTACAAACTGCTGGCACATGAAATAGAGAGCTCGACGTGTGACGGGTGCGGTAGCCGGGGACATTTGATGATAACTCCGACATAAGAGCCGGACTATCAAGGCGTCCACTGAGTATGTCATGAAGGATCCCCACGTCTAATAGTAGAATATCTACAATATTATGTTAAAGAATGCTTTATTTGTTTAGTATTTTACTGTTTACTTTTTATGCTGATATATATGTATAGTACAATGAGGAACGTCAATGTTTTTTATTATTATTTTATTTGTTAATGGACTATCAAAATAAACCAAGAAAAAAAAAAAACAAATGTATACTATGTATTGTTACAAGAAATGTACTATTTTTTTTATGTACCGTCCCAAATGAGTTTTCTCGTACAACTCCTGGGAATATAATATCATGATATTCATGTCTTATATGTTTTATTAATAAATAAAATTTAAAAAAATAAAAAAAATTACAACAGCGACGGAGAACATTTTAGAGAAGGAATATGAAAGTCTAGGCATTTACACGGCTGATAAACACGGCTGTGAAACGACTGCTTTTCTTGACATTTGGCTTACCAACCACCGCGCCGCGCCGGCTTAATGCAATTAATAGCATGATAAATAATAAATAAATAAATAAAAATAGCAGTTTTGGAATATTTTCCATATACACACCGGTGAAATTCAAATATGTGATTGCGCAGCAGGATTGTACGTCGCGAAACGTAAATATTTTGACATTTAATATTAGGTGTTCACGGATGTTGCATTGAACGCGAATACGATAAGCAACCATGGTAAGAAATTGATATCACGTCGATAGTTATTTGTGATTGAGCTATACTGGGTCTGAAATAGACGTGGGTAAGACCCTGTCATCGAGAGGATACGTGTCAGTTGATCTGTATCACCAAAGTGACCGTATCTTTTAAGTAGTTCAATTGAACGAATGCGTCTTTTGCTCATTCGGCTCATTTAGGTCATCATATCTCCGCATCTTTCGCATCATCGTGTCATTTGTGTCTCCATATCTTTCGTGTCTTTCATGTCTCTAGTTCGTTTCGTTCTTTCGTTCGTTCGTTCGTTCGAGCCAAATGCGTACGAGCGGTGAATAAAACAAATCATTCTAAACCTTTGGCTGGTTTGTCAGCATGATTTTCTTTATAGATTTGATAATATTGTTTTTTATATATTATAATATCACAAACCTGTAGAAAACCAGTTAAATTTTTTTATTTAGAAAAAAAACATTATATTATAAATTATAGAAAGTTATATTTCATGCTAGGTTTATTTTTTATTTACTTATACAATTCATTTCTAAAATCCCTTGGAGGATTTACATTTTAAAAAATTAAGTTTTTATACTTATAAAGTGTGCAGTTATAATATATGTATTTAAAAATAAACAAAGGCAAATGAATACACAAATAAAAAATAAATAAAAAACGTTATTCGGCCTCTAGCACAAAATGAATAACTGACCTGAACTGAACTGAACTGAATCTAGACGTTCTTGCATTAACGGAAACTTGGCATGAAGACCATAATTCTGTTACCATTAATCTACTTCGTAGTAAGGGTTTTAATGTTATTGAAGAGGCACGGAAACCATCCATTGAAACCGTTCATAAGAAAAATAATATAACATGGACGAACCACGGTGGAATTATTGTACTAACAAAAAATCAGCTTAAATTAACAAAAATTAAAATACCACTCTACACAACTTTTGAATGCATTGGCTGTAGGGTTAGCGCAGGCAGCAACCATTTTACCTTAATCACAATTTATAGACCAGGTTCTAAAGCACCACCTCGGAAATTTTATTCGGAAATAAAATCTTTACTTGAATGGGCCATCACTCGTACAGAAGTAACATACGTAACTGGAGATCTGAACATTCGTTTCGACCGCAAGACGGATTCAGAATCGGTTCGTTTTAATGCACTTTTAAGTGATTTCGATTGTTCACAAGAAGTAAATACCCCTACACATGATGCGGGAGGTACACTTGATGTTATAATACGACGGAATTGTGATAAAAAAATCACAGTTTTTGTAACAGACATCGGACTTTCAGACCACAGATTAGTGCACTGTAAAATTAATATCCAAAAACCAACACCAACTTACAAAACACTCGCATCAAGGCCATGGAGAAAATTAAATTTAGAACATTTTAAATCCGAACTTCTGACATCGTTGATTGGTCCGGACATTGACCGTCGCTCAAACGACGTCGATCAATTGGTTGGGTTGTACAATGAGGTACTATCTAACCTGATAGACAAACATGCACCATTTACTACGAAAACTATTCGAAAAAGGAAATCTGATGCATGGTTTGACGAAAATTGTCGACTCAAAAAGAAAGAGCTAAGACGTCTAGAACGCAAATACAGAAACACACTGTCAACTTCAGACCGATCAATATGGTTGGATATGCAAGCCTCTTATAGGACATTTATAAAAGAAATAAAATCTAGTTTCTGGTGTACAAAAATCACTGAACAGAAAAAGTCTCCAAAACAACTCTGGCGAAGCCTTCAATCTGTTCGTGGTGACTGTATAGCAGAGACATCTAACACAAGCGCTACTGCCACTGATTTTGCCGACTTTTTTACAAATAAAGTCGAAAAAATCAGACTGGCGTGTAGTTCAGCAAAAAAACCTGTAATTTTAGATAATGCCCTTCAAAAATTCAGTAAATTTGAACCAACGTCTATAAATGAGGTTAAAAAAATTGTTGCGGCATTACCCAACAAACAATGTATATTAGATCCGATGCCAACATGGCTTTTGAAAAAATGCATTAACGTATTAGCTCCATTTTTAACAGATTTATTTAATACATCCATGGAGCGCAGCATTGTTCCGAGAGCCATAAAAAAAGCAAATGTAACTCCACTTTTAAAAAATTCACAACTAGATGTGGAAGATCTTTCCAGTTTTCGCCCTATTTCAAATCTTCCCATCGTATCAAAAATACTAGAAAAAATAGTTTCTCACAGGCTCGTTAACTATATCGAGCGGAATTCTTTATTTTCGGTAAGGCAATCGGCATACCGACGTTTTCATTCCACGGAGACGGGAGTGATAAGAGTACTGTCTGACATTATAACGTCGGTGGACTCTGGTAATCTGGTGTTGATGGCTCTTCTGGACATGAGTGCTGCATTTGATACTGTAGACCATAATATTTTGCTTGAACGTCTGGAGAAAACTTATGGTATCCGTGATCAGGCACATATGTGGTTCAGTTCATATCTTAATAAAAGAGAATATGCAGTCGTGTTCCAGGGTAAAAGCTCAACCAACTTTCGGGTGTCTACAGGAGTGCCTCAAGGGTCAGTACTCGGACCACTTCTCTATCTCCTTTACACTAAAGATATAGAGAACATTATCAAAGAATGTGGATTGTGGTCGCACTGATATGCAGATGATACGCAGATTTATTTTTATTGCAAACCAGGCGAGAGAAGTGTGCTTGTCAATTTAATTGATGGATGCATCAAGAAAATAGGAAACTGGATGGCTGAAAACAGACTAACATTAAACCCATCAAAAACTGAACAACTGTGGGTGGCTTCAGCCAGACGACAGAATTTAATCCAGGATACGGCTCTACCCAATGTAGGGAGTGCCGTTTTACCCACCGTTAAACTACTGGGAATTTTACTCAATTCTGACCTATCTCTTGACGCTCAAATTAGTAGAACGATAAGTTCATGCTTCTACCAGCTGAGACAAATTAAATGCATACGCAAAAGTTTGCCGGTTGATGCCGCCCGTCAATTAATAAATGCGTTTGTAGTGTCTAGAGTTGATTATTGTAATGGTATCTATGCAGGTCTACCAATGAACAAAATGACTCGCCTACAATCTGTATTGAATGCCGCAGCGAGACTTATTTTCGGAATCTCTAAGTTCAGTCATATCACTCCACTACTTCGGGAACTACACTGGCTACGTTTTCCACAGAGGGTCGAATACAAACTCTGTTGGCTTATGTATAAGTCACTGCACAACTCGGCTCCGGAATATCTAAGGGAACTATGCATTCCAGATGAACTAGCTGACAGGCGTCTCACGCTTAGATCAGCTACGTCTACGGCGAGAGGAAAAGTTATTATACCTCTACGCAAACAGCGCACTAAATTTGGTGAGCGCGCATTTGCGGTCGCAGGCCCTATGGCATGGAATGCTCTCCCAGCAGAGGTGCGAGGCTGTGAAAGTGAAGTGATGTTTCGGAAAAAACTTAAAACCCACTTGTTCTCTAAATCATTTGAATAAATCCGTAGCACGTGACAACAAAATAAATTATTTTAATTAAATTACAAATTTAAAAGCTTCAATTAAATTAACTTAACAATAGAATCACCATGTAAAGCGCCCTTGAGGTATTTTATTACGAAAATGGCGCTATATAAGTTATCCACAATAAATAAATAAATAAATAAATGACCTAATAAGTTATTACACAATTATTTATTTATTTTATTTTATTTATTTCGAATACAAACAGATGTGCAGGTTAAATGAATATTAAAAAAAATAAATTATATAAAATGTATACGTAGTAGGGCCTGCCATCTAATTATATGTATTCACTAAATAATACTGTAATAAAAAGACGACGGCTTGAAGTTTAAACTATATAAATAATAAATATACTTTATATTAAAATAAGATAAATATGGACAAAACAAGGAGATAGTGAAAAGGAAAAGAAGAAAATTGATAAGGAGTGGTAAAGGATGATTGAGGGAAAGTGAGAGTGGAAAATTGCATTTGATTTAATGATTAAACGAATGATGAATGAAGAGCATGAATCAAGCCTATTAATTCTCTTCTGTACATATTGTATGGAGTGTTAAATATATCAAGACTATTAAATTTTTTGTTAAATGTTTCACATATACGAGGGATTGTAGAATGTTTCCGATGATTAGTTTTAAATTTACGAATATAGAAAATATCAGAGAGTCTAGTTGGCCTGGAGGGGACACGGTAAGCAAGTAGATTAATGAGTTCCGGGGAATCGAATTTATTATTGACAATTTTATAAAGCAGGATCTGATCAAACATATCTCTTCTGTGTGCTAATATAACACGGTTATAAAATTTTAATGAAGCTAAATAATTTGGAAAATGCAAATGAAATTTGTATTCTAGTTTTTTCAGGAAATTTTTTTTGAACACTCCCAATTAGGTTGTTATGTTTTAAATTGTTTCATTTGTAATTATTTTTTAATGTTATATCGTCCGATTGGACTGTTATTCTGAAATTGATAATTAATCACTATTTATTTTAAGTTACTTTACATTTTTTAATTTTAATTATTATGGTTTAACACGGGCACAGCCTAAAAAGCCATTATTATGTTAGTGAATATGAATGTTTTTATAATGAATTAATAAATACATAAATTAATCAAATTGTTTTTTTAATTGTTTATACTGAACAGAAAAATATATAATCTAATAAACTCGAGTCAACAAACTAACCTCTTGTTCACATTAGAGGGCATTATTGAAATACGAAAACCTAATGTTTTCATCGCAACGTAAATAATAATTTATAAAATAGCATTTTTATCGCTACCAATCATAATTAGTGTCAATTAAATTTCAAGTGCGACCGCCGGAGAAGAACAAAGCAGCGAGTATAGGCATTTACTATAGATATAGAGTGTATATGTAGGTATCTAATCTACCTACTAACCACAGAGATAAGGACACAATCTCGTTCAATGAATGAACGAAATAAGCTAGAGATCCATAAGACACGAAGATATGAAAGATCCAAATGACACAAAGAGCCATTTAGTTCGCGAACTAACTGACCGAGATGAAAGAAACATGTCTCTAGTTCAACGTTTCTGACCTTGTCAGTATGACGGGGTCGTTCGCGAACTACACAACTCTGGTCTGAAATAATTGCGCCGTACGCAGTACGCACTTGACGCGTCATCGGGTATACTCTTTTTCGTCTGTTTGATAAAGCAAACGTCGCATCGGTTTCCTTTAAACGAACTTAATTACTGGGCCGGCAATTAGTTAGATTGTTATTATTATTTTATGTTATTTGTGTTGTATAGACGTTGACACAGGCATTTTGATTTTATCTTTGATGTGGTTATGAGAAACTCGTGTAATTATATTTTGGTGAGCAGAGTATTGTGTACTAATTTTAGGTGTTTTTATGAGATTGTCCTAATTATTTTTTTGATAAGATATTTAACGAAGGTTTATTATGGCACATTCCAGAGTAATACTAAACAGTGATTCATAAGATTATTATTGCTGTTTTGTGAACAATAGATGATATATTTTTTTATGTATAAACTTATATGTATTTATCAAATCTTTATATATATATATATAATTCCTCTGTACGTGTGATGTCACCGTACTCCCCCTAAACCGCTTAACCGATTTACGTGCGGTTTTCAGAGAAATATTGATCTTTGCGCTGTGCGTGTTCGTAGATATTAAAATCTTCAATCTAATATGTAAAAAAGAAGTTAGGAGCATAAATGTTATATTCGTCGATCTACCAGGGTTGTATTTGATGAGAATGCATTTGCAAAAAATAGAAAAATGTTGTTTTTTTATGTAAAAAAAAAAGTTTTAAGACATAATAGTGACATTCGTTCATTGACATTCGTTTTTCAATGCAGCAGCAAGGCTTATTACGGGGGTAAAAAAATATTCTCACATCTCACAACATCTTCGAGATTTGCACTAGTTAAAAAGCCCAGAGAGAATAAAATACAAGCTTTGCTGGACAGTAATGAAATCCCTTCATGGCCTTCATGAAATGGCTCCAAAATACCTATCGGACCTTTGTATTAGGGAAAATACATGCCAAAGAAAATCTACTCTTAGGTCAGCATTTGATTCAGGGAGAGGAAAACTTGTCGAAATCCGGCGATCCCCAAACACTAGATTTGGAGATCGTGCTTTTGCCGTTGCCGGCCCCTCTGCCTGGAACCAATTGCCTTCAAACTTACGAACCATCGACAGTCCCAGTCAGTTCAGATCCCAACTAAAATCCCACTTCTTTAGAATATCATACCCTTAATTTTAAATCTGTAAATATAAATATCACTTTAGTTTAGTTAGAATGTAAGTTTAGGTATACAATTGTAAAGCGCCCTTGAGGTGATTTTTCACAAAAATGGCGCTATATAAATCAGTCAAATATTATTATTATAAGGCGAAACAATAGTCACGAAATTTTTGTTTTTATATTTGAAAATAAAATAAAGTGTTCAGTAGACTCAAATCAGTGTTTGATTTTTTATATTTATTATGAGTTTAAACACATAATTTTTGTGTTCTCACGTTTTTGTCCCTGGGAGGTTCCCGAAGCGTAAAACTAATCACCTTACCTTGCTCTAAAAGATGATCGAGATGCGCTGCATTTTATTTATTATAATATTAACAGCTCCCCGCGGAGTTGAATCCAGTCCCAGTCTACAAAAATTTGGACAAACTCAAAATATTGTCAAACTGGAGGATGGGTCATGGGGTTTACCGCAAACTCTGAATTCGGGTAAAGAAATTTTAGGTTTCTGGGCCACAATTTGCTACCCAAATATTGCAAAACTATGACCAGGATTCAATTTAATACATTTGTAAAAAAATGGTTACTGGGTTTAGGTAGAGAAAAAGCGAAAAATTTACTTAAAAACATTCTTAAACAATAAACGGTATAAATTAATATAGTATAACTGTGCAGTTAATTTACTAGTAGGTAGTAATGTTATTGTTTATTTTGCATAAAAATGTCTGCCTTAAAACAGGTTGTACCTAGTTAGGCGGACTAGACATGATCCAGAGAAATCTATTACCTAAGTGTTTATGTAGAAATTAGACATTAAAACCTCTCTGCTGATATTTAAAAGTATTATCGTTCCCCACATTGATTATTGCTCCAGTATTTTATATTTTATATTTAAGTAATGAAGGAGAAGAGACTCCAAATAATACTAAGATGTGGGAGACGAACAAAAGTTAAGAAAATGATTCAACTTCTAGATATCGCGACAATTGATCAAATAATCAAATTCAATGTTGCTAATGAAATAAACAAAATTATTCAAGGAATAGTTCCGAGATATTTTCAAAATAAACTAAAAAATAATGAGTCCTTTCATAGAAACTATGCAACAAGAGGATCTAAAAATATAAGGCTGGAAAAGAAATCAAAAGCAATGTCCCAGAACTGCCGCATGTACAAGGGAATACAATTATTTGAGGAAATGCCAGAAAGCATAAAAAATGAAATAAATGTAAATATATTTAAAATTAAATGTAAAAAGTATATATGTGAAAAATATTAGGTAAAATATAGTGAATATAATTAATGAAAATGTGCATATGAAACAGTAAATATTATAAATTAGGATATTAAGTGTATAATAGTGATAAATAATGTTAGAATAAGTATAGATGTAAATATTGTGTTGTAAATATATATTAGACTATGTTAATCATAGAACTAAATAAAATAAATAATAAAAAATAAAAAAAGACAAAGTTATTGTTATTTTTGTTAATAAACTTTGATTATCATTATTATTATTATTATAAATCAACACAAATATGTTGTGTTTGTTTGTAAAATTCATGTTATTTTTTAAATTTCAAGGGATGCGCCGCATTCACAGTATCTATGGACGGAACGCGCCGCTTCTTATGCATCTGGAGCATGCAACACTTTCCGTAGATATCCTCCACTCATAAAACATTACATTCTTTGAACGGTTCGGTAGTTGAGAACAAAGATGGTTTATTTGGTATAATTTTTTTTTTTTTTTCTGTAGAACATTTAAGGGTCCAAGATGAGCGTTTAAAGCACCTCCCGCTTATACGAGTACCCTTTTTGGAGGGTCCGATTCAAACGATCTGGATATTGGGTTAATAATTAGCTTTCCTGTTTTGATCTCTCCATTCAGCGTTACGGCTGTGTTAGGTCTTGTTAATATCAGTTTTACGAGGTCGCTAAATGCTCGCCACAGAACATTAGGAACACGAGGGGGGGACGCGCGCGCCGCCGCCGCCGGGAGGAATCTCGAATATTCCAAATAACGAATGCGTCGGCGATGGAGTAAAGATATCAAATATCGAGTTTCGTTTCTTTTTAGATAAGGAATCCGCCAAAGTTGACGCCAAAAAGTGCTCAGCCGAAATAATGAAATAATAATAATAATGTTAGTGGACTCGCAGCTTACTTGGAATGAACATGTTGAGCGCGTGAAAGGAAAGATTGTCCCTGTAGCTGGAATACTGTACAGATTTCAGAGAATGCTTCCAGTTTCGCTGCTTCGAGCAATCTATTTTTCTATGGTCCATTCGCATTTATCATACCTATGCTGTGTTTGGGGTTTTGCAACTAAGAGCAAAATTTCTGAGGTGCAGATTATTCAGAATAGAGCGATCAGAAATGTGTTTCACCTACCGTATGATACTCATGTAAGGGACATTTATTTTGAAACAAAAATCATGCCTTTTAGCATGCTTTCCTATTTCGAGATAACTGACACTATCATTAATACTACTCTCGACTCAATGCACAGTAACATAAAGCCAGCTTTCATTGGAGACATCCATCGGTACAGTACTCGATCAAAAAACAATATATATATTGGATCTGTGAAGTCTACGAAGTTTGGTACTAGATCTTTACAATACATAGGTTTCAAGGAATTTAATAAATTGCCACAAAAATTTTAAGTACCTATTTCAAAATATAGAAACAGGACGTGCGAATTGAAGAATTATTTTTTCCAGAAGTACTTTGAATAAATAATGTTAGTTTATAGAGAATGCGCATCTTGAACATATACCTTTTAATATTTCACCGTTTTTGCTTGTATATGTAATTTTTAATACTATTTAAATGTTATTTGTGTTTTTTTCTTTTTATATACTTTTTTTGGCTTGTATACATAATTTCAATTTTTTCAACGTTTTTGATAAAAAAAATTAACCTGTATTGGGTGTGCGCATATTTTGTTAATTAAAAAAAATGATTTTATTTTGTACTAGTTCAGTATGTATATATACATCCATGTAATTTTTAAACTTTTTCAATTTTCTTTCCCAGATTGCATAATGTAAACATTATTTTGAATTTATTTCCATGCCTAGTATTCTGTTTATTCTGTTATTTTCAAGTATTTTTCATACCCTTTTTAATTTGTAGTATATCATAATTTTAATTTTTCTGCTTTTGTTAAATAATATTATAGTTTAAAATTTAAAAACGTCTCTAAAAAAATTATTATCTGTATGTCCCTAAATGAGTTTTTTTTTTAAAAAAACTCCTTGGGAATATTGTATATAATTATGTATAATATGTTTTCAATATAATAAAAAAAAATATAAAAAAATGCCGCACAGATTAAATTTATGCGTCAAATGGAGTCCCGGAGTCGACATTTTCTCGTGGGAGCGAATATGGAATTGGAAAAACGAGGATGGCCTTTTTCACACACGCCCCGCCAATCCACCCGGCCCGGTAATTTTACCGGGTTCACCCTACAAAAGGTGACACGTTGTGTATGCGTTTGTAGGTTAAGTCCATACTTCTCAAGGAAGCTCGTGGGATATTGTATTTGAAAAGGCTGAAACTTAGTAAAAAAATGGTTAGACTCAAATTACCTAACACTAAGTCACTCAAAAACAAAAAATATATATATTTAAAATTAATTATTTAACTATATATATAATCCAAATCTTTCCTTAACTATTCACAGCTGTAATTACAATAACCAAATTCCGAATATACTCGTAAAATGTATTTGTTGGACAGGGTAGATTCAATTAAATATTTAGGCATTAAGTCCATCAGTTTTGTAATATGGAATAATTGGATGGGGATGTGCAAATGACACACTGATCAAACAAATAATAATTGCACAAAAAACTTTAATAAAAATTATCTTAAGAGTCCCAATCGGAACTAGCTCCCTCGCTATATTCGTAAATCTTAATGTAACATCTATAAATCATATTTATGTAAAAGCTCTGTTACTATACGCACACAAACATTATTCTCTACCTTCTATAACTTCTTTCACAAATACTAGAGTTACTAGATATTCCACCCTGATACTGCAAAAACAACTTACTACTACTCGATTGTCCATAAGGACAATTAGTAAGTACTCTCAATATAAAATTGCTATTTAGAAATGGATAGTGGAGGTGGATTGCGCACGGATCGATGAGTGGATCAAGCCAAATGGGTAAAATTTGTGTACCGAATATGAAATTTGGTCTACAGGTCTATATAAATTGATTATGTTTTTTATGATTATTTTAGTTAATATTGCTTATTATGCTAATGATAATTAGGTTTAATAGATTAATTACGTTTTTTAATTATTATTGTGTTAACTTTGTTACATAACTCATTTAAGGCATGTTTCACTTTTGGTAAAATGTTTCCTTTGGCCCCGGACACCCCAGTGAGGGAACATTATTCTGTATAAAAAAATAATACAAACACAGTAAAAGTATTAATAAATAAATACATCAAGGTCGGGACCCGGACTCCATTATGAACTGCTAATTTTGCCTGTTGAGACAAACATTTATTTGCCAAGGTTGATTTAAGTGAAGCGTTCACTCTGTTTCCGGCACTCACCATCCTATCAATATCTTTTTCAGTCATTCCATCCCTCGTAAACATACTTCCCAGGTACACAAATTCCTCTACCTGTTTAAGTATAACCCCATTCACAGTGACTTCACATTTAGTCATACTTTCATTTCTTTCTAAAACATCACATTCGATTTATCGACATTTATTAACAAACCCCAGACAAAACTTACTCTTTCATACCGATAACCATAGAACTAACTATGGTTTTCATTCCCCTATGGCCAGAACTCTTAGGTCTGCCAACAAACATACCAGTATTGATTTTTTTGATAAAAAGTAGTCTTCTTTCAAACGATCACTGAATCAAATTCAATTACAAACACCTCTCTGCCGCTTCCACTCCCACAAAGTCTACTATAAACCATTGAGTCTATCTACTTTTTTAAATAATAATGTTCTATGTATAAACGTGTCCATAAAAATGCCCATTGGGAGTATATATAAATAAATAAATCGAAAGACATGGCATGACCAAATTCAACAAATATAATTTTGCAAAGACTGACACTTGTCTCACTCACGGAGATTTCGTGTTCAATTCCCGATAAGACCACAAGCATCAAATGTCGTTTTTCTAAATTATTTTGTGTTCTGTATAGTTCAGTTCAGTTTTGAGCCGAAATACGGCGTTTATTGGCAAATAAAATTCAAGTACCTACTTGCAATACAAAATAAAACAAAACGAGTGTTGGAAATGTAAAAATAGGATTGGGAAAAATATACTCTTATGTCAGCATTTGATTTAGGGAGAGGAAATCTTGTCGAACTCTAGCGCTGCCCGAATACTAGGTTCGGAGATTTTGCTTTTGCCTTAGTCTGACCCTGTGACAGGAACCAATTCGTCGACAGTCCCAGTCAGATCAGATCTCAACCGAATTCCCACTTCGTCCGTTTATCGAACCCTCATCATAAAGCATAATAAGTAGCGTTAACATGAAAAGTACAGAATTGTAAAGCGCCCTCGAGACGATTCTTTGAAAATAGCGCTATATAAATCAGCCAAACATTATTTTTTGTTTATCTTTCCTTCAGTTATGCAACCACTCGTTTAGTTCTGTTCGCACGGGGGTCGCCCGCGTAATGCGAGTCTAGTGATGCCGTCAATTGCGAAACTGAACACCGCTCCAAATACACCTCCCAAGTCTTCAACCGAACATTAAGGAATCCCAAACAACCACACAAGCAGAACTCAACTGGTCTGCGAAACTCTGTGCACTTACTTGAAGAGACTGCCTTGCAACACATGGATTTACAAAAGACGAGGTTTGTTCAATTTTTTGGAGCCCATTCATAAAATACCGATGACACGATAATGGTAAATATAATTGACAGGCCACGTATGACTGATCGTGTTTCATAATTAAGCGTTAAAATGCGATCACTACGGTGATTGTGTGGTGGAATTAATGTGAAAAAATGAGAATTATGAGTTGGGAAATTCCTCCGTTTGACAAACACGCGACAAATTGATATTGTTATATTGATTTCAATTAAAACGTAATCACAGGATGCATGAGCTCAACGAGAACATGTCATGCATAGTAACCAGCTCTCACCAGGCTTGGAGCGTGAGGAAATATCGTTGCAATGAATGATCAAACTGAAGAATCAACGAACAAAATAAAGATAAGTAAAATTGAAAGTTTGTCCAAATTTTTGTACACAGGGGCCGGATTTAACCTCCAAGGGAGTTATTAAGATTAACATATTACAACAGAGATGAAGAAAATTTCAGAGAAGGGAATATGGAAGTCTGGGCCGACTCAATTTTCAGGAGCCAATTATGTGCAAAAGTCGAGGAATTAATGTAATAGCAACATAATTATTTCGCTTGTAAAGGTTCTTTATTATTATTTTATTTAAAAAAATATAGATCTGGACCCATGTCCAAGGCTAAGGTACTCGGAAAAAATCGTTATTGTTTATCTTGGAAATGGAATGTTCGATCACTGATTTTGGTTTATTACCTTTATGAGTCCAATCACCATTGTTGCAAAGTCCAAGAACAACGGCGCGTGATAACTACTTTTGACGACAGTGGGGATATCTGTTAAGGCTGTAGTCGGTAAGTTGAATCGTACGGTTTGCCGCCGAATGCGTAAAATATACCGCTTCAAGACAAAGCAATCAAAAAAAATATCCTGTTACATTGTATGTTCGTCAATTTTTACGTACTCTTCATACTTTGTTTGACAAAATGAGAAAGACAGAGATAGATAGAGTTTTTGCGTGACTATTTAATAGGTAAAATCTATAAATAGCACTCCTGACTAGCGTACTGCAGAGATAATGTAGAATTGTACAACTATCGGATAATCTGTGACATATGTTGATTTCTGGCTTCTGGGTAATTATGGATATTTGTATTTTCGAAGTTGACAGATAACACTGTTATGTTTTAATGAAAATGCACCATGTCACTAAAGTGAATGCCAAAAAAATAATGCACTTCATAATATTGTTTTCAAGAGAAAAATTATTTGATGGGCTATGTATAGCGTGTGAGCTCGCCAATATATGACAGTAAAAATTTTATTGTCTTTGAATTTCCTAGAGTTTTAACCATCGAAAAAAAAGAAGATTGCAAATAAAATCAACAGACAATGGAAATTTGATGTGTATTATTTTAATAGATTGTTTATAACAGAAAAATACATAGAGAAATATGCATTTTTATTTTTTGTAATAAAAACAGTCTAGTAAATTCGAATAAATAAAAATACGCTTTATATTAACAATATTAATTAAAATGCAAAAATAACATTGAATACTTGAAAAATAAATATTACTGAGTGTTACAAACATAATTTAAAAAACGGATAGCGATTAAAAGTAAAAACTATCTTTAGTTTAATTCTTATAGCGATAAATACATAAACATTATAAAACAGGAGTTATACAAATACAAAAATAATATTGTTACTAGGCGGCTACCTACACGGTTAAATTTCGAAACACCACGCAATTTCTTATCTCGGCTACGCTATGTAAAATGAAAAAAAATATTTAAATTAATAATTTCATCACGTCATGAAGTCGCCCCTGGGTAGCGCCTGCTAACGTCAATCAACAAAAACATCCTCGTTTTAATTACAATATTTCGGCTACGCCATAAATCTCTTTTTTAAAATAATTTCTCACGTCACAAAGTCGCCCCTGGGTAGCGCCTGCTAACGTCAATCAACAAAAACATCCTCGTTTTAATTACAATATTTCGGCTACGCCATGAATCTCTTTTTTTAAATAATTTCTCACGTCACAAAGTCGTCCCTGGGTAGCGCCTGCTAACGTCAATCAACAAAAACATCCTCGTTTTTATAACAGTATTTCGGCTACGCCATGAATTTCTTATAAAAAATGTCAAAACGTCACAAAGCCACTCTCTGAGTGTCGCTACTGACATCATTTACAAAAACATAATTATTTGTGCTTTTTTCAGGTACGCAACATTTTTTTTAAATACACCTACCTAACCGATAAAATACTATTAGTAATTAAACCAAGGTGTGCTTTAAAGTTCCGTATGGCCAAATAATATTATTTATTATTAGAATATTATTGACATGTAGTTCAAGCATTGCTGCATTCACGTTGCTTTACTTCTGAGAGCTTAACTGCTATGTTTTTCTATGGTTTTCTATGGTTATGTTAATGTCATCTGTCATGTATTGGCGAGCTCACAGGCTATACATACGCCTATTTGATCTCATCAAATTACGTAAGTAAAAACATTTTTTGACAGTATGACATTTTATAATATTTTTCCTTTAAACTGATAAGTTTTTTTGAATTTGCACTTGATCATGTATTTCGTAATAAAATTGGAAAAATATAGTAGATAAATTCTAAAAAATTAACAACATATAATGATAAAAGACTCGGCCAAATACCTAAAAATATTTTTATAGGTTAAGAATGTATTGTGTATATTATTTTAATTGATTTTATTTTCTTAGTTACTATTTAAGTTCAAAACCATGATAACTATCAATTAAGGTAAGCATTGCATTTAATCTACGTAAAATTTATAAATACATTTCATTCCAGGTGCAACAGACAAAAGAATAATGCAAAAGAATAAAGTCAAAAGGGTGCCTACCAACTTTTACACTAAAAACCTATAAAAGCACATTTAATCACCTATCTAAGAGTTGTGTATCAAGTTCTATATAGTAAAGCATGTATTCCACTCAGAAAATACTAAAAGGATGTCTACATAATCTTACATGAAAAAAACTAAAACGGTAATTCAAGCATTTTAAGAGTTTTGTGCATATAGTGGAAACCTTGTATTGACAAAATACTGTAAGCGATTATTTTAATATGCATTGAGAAAATATAAATATGCTAAATTACTTACATAATAGTTTTATTTCTATTTTTACACCTATGTGAGAGTGACGTAAAATATTTTTAAAATATATACAAGTGTTTTAAACCTTTTCGAAGTAAATAGAATTTTGGATAGATCATCATCCCTATCACCTATTGGTGCATAAGGCATTGCATTTGAAAACAAAATACAGCGTATTGAATAATATATAACATGAAGGTAAGATGATCAATCCTGCAGTCCCGTGCCAGTCCAAGGAGAATTAAATATTGCAACGTAAAAACACATAAAAAAAATATTTCACTTAACCCTGCCAGGAATTGATCGTGGGACCGCTTGTAAGTAAAAATAAACAAATTGTGGAGGAAAATTTCATTTTTATTGAAAAAATACTAAAGTGCAAATGGTTCAAAAATATATATTATTGGGAAGAACCAGTAAAGAATCCCAATATTTTTGATAACAATAGATCGCTAGTTATTTTATGAAAAATACATTGTGAAAAAGAACTAAGAATATATTTCATGTTACAATGGTCTTGATTTAGGGGGGACAGGTTCAATCAAAGTTGTGTATCTGGAAACAGAAATTAAAAAAATAATAAAAGCAACATCTACATAATTTTTTTTTAAAAAAACCATCATAGTTGAAAGAGGGCGGAATTTCTAAGCTGATTTAGGTAAATATTTTTCTGAAACTGGTGAGTATAATTTAACTTTTACTGGTTGATGGGATGTTTTCGTTAAACAGCTTTTTTTAACAATTTATGACTTTATTGGGGGCAACTTTTTTGTTTTCGATAGCCTCGAGAACATTTGGTGGATCTCTGATAGGCATGGATCGTGTAACTCGGGGGTCAACAAGCTCTGGAAGCAAACAGTTTAAATAAAAAGATTTTAATTTTATGTTGGGCTCCGGTCCACACTCCAAAAAGACATATATTTTTTTTAGTAATATGCAACTGTCCTTGAACTTGGTAATACCAATCGTGATTCTGATTTACATAATACTCAGTATGGTTTCTATTTCTTTTCCAAAACTTAATTTTACCACTGTCGATGGCGGTTTCAACAGTCATAGTCATATTAGAAGCAGACGATGGACATTTTATTTCTATAATGATACCGCCATGATCCGTACTAATGTTATCTGGTGTGGCGCCTAGAAAACAATATTCACTATCAATAAACAGCTCACACTTCTGAAATTTGATATTTTCTTGAAGGCTTAATTGGTTTAATGCGGTCAGTTCATAATCCTGACCATATTTAATAGAAAAAATATTACTTAGCGATTTACTATATGGCATACTTTTAACTAACCCTGAACAACTAATTCCTATTCTTCTTTTACAAACTTTACCAAACCATGACGCAGTGAGTAAATTTCTACACTTTTCTAACCATTCCCCGCTATCTGATTGTAAAACCGTTCTTCTTTCTATCAAATTTCTTTCAGAATGATCGCCGATTCCATACCACTTGAAGATCCTGAGTAATTTTTAAAACATTCATGTTTTGGTGCCTCAATATTCTTATTAGTTGCTCTGGCACAAATCACACAGTATTTATTATAAACACCCATATATAGAACTTTCCCCGTACGAAACCCTACTATAGAAGCTGCGCCCGAGTTAGACGAGTAGTTGGTTTTGTATGATCTCTTAGACCAACACCCGTCAGCCACAACAGTTATCATTGGTATACCATTTTCATCAATTTCACCATTCGCAGTAGCCAGTTGTCCCTCTTATTTCGTTGCCTTCTCCATAACTTTTAGTTTCGCAGTATCCCACCATTCACACATTTTCTTATTGATCTTCAAATACTTCCATTTACTCATGCAAGGAATTCCAACAGCAGCAGTCAACTCTTGCAAACCACTATATCCAGAACCGATACTCGATATTCCAGACACAAACGATTCATTTAAACTCATTTCATTCGAAATTATAATGAAAATAAAACTTTGTTATCAGTGTTACACAATTTTATTCTTTTACAAGAACACAACTATAGTTTCTTTTCGTTTTATTTTCATAATAATTTATAATGAAGTGTTACGAAGTGAATGCCGATTCAATTAAAAATATCATTTCATTCGATCTGTCCTTGCAACAATTTACAGAAAAACATAATCCACACATATTACATTTTAAATTTAATATAGAATTAAAGCCATGCAACTTTTCATCCACAATCACCATATTCGTTCCTTTGCAATTAAACATGGAAGAATGAGAAAATATTTCCTGGATTTTAGTGAAAAATTCCTGGATGTCCACAACTCTCCTGCCTTCCAACTTAAAGGGGTGTAATGGCTGTGCTAGCAGTTCTGGAACTAGCTGTTGCGCCTGAAATAATACAGATTAATTAATAATCATAATCCAATTTAGATCTCATTAGCTATTTTAATGTAAATACTTAAAATATTCCTACTTCGATATGAATACTAACCTGACAACCGTCATCTTCTAGAATATCAGTTGAAAGATATTTCGCTGGAACACCCTAAAACATTTCAATTTGCATATTACCCAAAAGGCAAATATAACCCTACTTATTGATGGTCAATATTTAGAAAATAAGGGTTATAATAATTATTATTTGTACTTTTTTATTGTGAATGCAGACAATTGGTAGAATTCTTTGTACTTTATTACTTAATTAATTATTGTACTTTATTTTTTTAAATATATAAGAGCGTATACTGTGACGCGTTTCGTCTTGTTAGGACATTTTCAAACGACGGAATGCGTCACAATATAAACTCTGGTCTTTTTAAACAAATAAAGTAAAATAAAAATCCAATAAACGTGTTTTATTTAGGGATACATTACCAAATTCAAACTTATTTGTACATTTAGTATTGTTTTGTAAAATGTTGTAGGAATTTTATTTATCTAAGTAAATAAGACAATAACTTACAGTGTATTCTCCACAGGCCTTAGTTAATTTGAGCTTTTTTGAATCCTAAAATAAGCAAATAATAAACTGTTACATTTATTTGTAATGGTGATACAATGATTTATGTAAATCAAATGTCTGTCCTTTGTATTCTAAATTTTAATACTAATAAATTAATCAAATCCAACTTACATTGCATTTCTCCTTTGGAAATTGGGATTGATTTAGTTTTCGTTTGGTTTTTTCGTTGGTTTTTTCGGCATTGTTATGATAAAATCGGTCACTAAATATTCCAAATTTATGGATTAAAGTATCACTCGTCTTTGATTTCTATAATAAAGTAATTCTGATTGATAGAAAATATTATTAGGCTGAGCGGCCGGTGGCGGCCGGCTAAGCAAAACGTCAAACCATCACAATGAAGTTGGCTGCGTTCGCGACATTGTAATAATTATATGGCTGTTTAGTGTACACTTTGTACATAGTACCTACCGAGTGCTGGTATGTCCTAGATAAATGTGCAATTTGACCGTTTTTGTGTACGAGTAAAATGACGCCGTTAATTGTTATTTGAATATGACGTGAAATTACATTTTTGAATGATTTATCAAATTCGAACAAACTATTCATTCAAAAAATAACTTGGTTTTGATCCTGGTTTAAATTGTGTTAGAAGGAACACAAAAAATATATGTTTCGAACTAAATTTTGTTTTGAAAAAGGCATTAAAATTTTGAGCACAGAAAACACGTCCGTCTGCGGCCGCTCTGAGGGCCGATCTGAATGTAATAAAAACCCAAATAAGACATTGTTTAAAATTGAATATTACAACTAGAATTATCGTATTGAAAAAAAAAAAAAAAATACAGTTCTATAAAAAAAGGTTTTAACTAAACTATTTCAATATTTTAAAATTTTTTATGGTATTACTGATTGCATAATTTTACGTAGAAATAAAGGAAAAATTTATGTGATTTAAAATGCTTATATTTCTTTTCAAAAACAAAAAAATAAGATTCTGCCGCGGCCATCTCCTTTTTAAATTTATTATCTTCAAATCTTTATTAAAAATTTAAGTTCAATACTTAGTCTTTATTGAGATCCCAGATTAATAAGCTTAGTCTAAATTTTGAAATTGCGTAATCTGCCGGTCTGAAAGTAATTATATATAAATAAAAAAATAAATTTAAAAAAAATACAGTTCTATAAAAAAAGGATTTAACTAAACTATTTCAATATTTTTAAATTTTTTATGGTATTACTGATTGCATAATTTACGTAGAAATAAAGGAAAATTTTACAAAAATTTATGTGCTTTAAAATGCTTATATTTCTTTTCAAAAACAAAAAAATAAAATTCTGCCGCGGCCATCTCCTTTTTAAATTTATTATCTTTAAATCATTTTAAAAAAAATCAGTTCAATACTTAGTCTTTATTGAGATCCCAGATTAATAAGCTTAGTCTAAATTTGAAATGGCGTAATCTGCCGGTCTAAAAGTAATTATATTTTAGTTATATGAAACTTTGAAGTACATTTTTTGATAGAAATACCTATAAAAAGTATTGTTTTTATCTCATACATAATTTTTAATTTTTTTTATTGCGCGATTTTTGACAAACATTCGTTTTAAAATGGCAAAATCGTATGATTTCCTAATTTTGCGTTCGTTTTACCAGACTACAGCCTTAAGGATATTACATATTTCCTGCATTCTGCTTCAAGATTATGGCGTTGTAAACTGAAAAATGGGCACTAAATAACAGATGTTCGATACTCTGTGAAAAAATATTATCGCATGGACAATAGTCATCGTTCCTTAATTTAAACCTATAAAGGTGACTTCTCATGGCTCCGTGTCCGGTAAAAATTTGGGTCGTTTCATTTCCCTTAGCTTTGCTAAATTCTGTATAAAACAAAATACGCAGCAGCGTTGGGAGGATCATTACCGCGCTTCTTCTACAGATAAGATCACTAAAATGTTTTGCCCAACGCTGGCTGATGCAGCAAACTTTCATCTTTATAATACATTACTGTAGCTGTGAACTGTAATAGAAGACGTTGCTTCTATGTAGAGATTGATTCTTGGAAGATTAATGTTAAATTAGAAGGGCTCCGGTGCTGTAGAGACCCGTAAAAATGGGGACCGATAAACGCGACTGTTGTTTCGGGAGCTAGGCAAGAAAGGTAGGAGCAAAAGAGAGGAAGAGAGCTTTTTTCACAGCCTTATATAGCCTCCGTGGGTAGCTCTACATAAAAACAAAAATGTCCATCAAATGCACTGGAATCTATCCACAGAGGAACAACAAATCTGAACATCGCTCTTCTTGTATTTTCCGAAAGCCCATAACCAGATTAGATAAAACATTGTCCGATTATAAAATATGTATACGCATTTTCTAATGTAAAAACGTCGATTAATCACAGAATAATCATATGTAAATTCAATAATGCGTGGGAGTTTGCAAAGTATATAGGTATGAATATTTTATGCACAACATTACAGATTATAATCTTAAGATTCATTTTTGTTAAAAAAAAAATTCTTATAGATCGAGAAATTTTAATGACAAAATATAATTATTATTATCTAGGAATAGTATTGAAATTATTTATTTGTTAATTCATTCAAAATTACACACTTTGATTAATAAAACCTTTAGAGTTGTTTATTTATTTATGCCAAAGTTAGTTCATAGAACTAAAAATTATTAAAACTAATATATCAGTAAATACATTTATGGTAAATGTAAAGAAATTTTTTGAACCCGAGCAAAACAGTTTTCTATTTTAATTATTATTTACTGTTTTTTCTATTGACAAATCACAACATGGATGGGGAATACCTAAAATAAGGGAATATAAAAGTCTAGGCATTTACAGGGCTTATGACCTGTCATTGGTTGGTTTAAGGGGCCACTTTACACACTGTGCAACGTTCACCATTTTGCCTAAGTTTGAACATCCATATTTCTTCAATTCTTCCAGTTGTTGATTTTAGTGAAGTTAAAGAGCTGAAACCTTGATTTTTGTGAAGAAATTCATCTGACTGAATTATTTCACATACTTGGCAACGCCTGAAAACAATTTTCCAATTTTTAAACTTCTTTTTGGACCAGTTAGTTTTATTACAATATTTGCAAATGACAGGTATATATTTCTTTCGTTTATTAAAACAATGAAGTTGTATTTTTTGTAATCTCCAAATGGACATTTTCACACCGGATTTGAAAAGTTAAATTTGTATAACTATGCGAAAAATAATTAAATAAGTGAAAGTAATGCCAATACCTCAATTAATAGATTCAACTCTGTGAGAAAGAGCACGAGAGTAGAACTTATTGGCAGTGAGCCGGAGTTTAGTATTTATGATTTTAAATTTATTTAGCTTTTTTGTCAGCCTCGTGGTGATGGTCAGCGCGTTTGCCTACCATGCAAGAGGTCTCGGGTTCGATTCCCGACATGGTTGATATGAAATATTTATTTAAAAGAGTGTTTTGAGACTGGAAGTACGTGATGCGTAAGACTGATCATCTTACCTTCATGCAACAAAAATGATCAAGATACGCTGCGATTGGTTACCAATGCAGCGCCCTATCCCATCAAGTGCGAAAAAAGGGGATGATGACGATGATGAATTGAATTTATTTTTTATAAATTACGTAAAATATTTCAAAGTATGTGTCAATGTTTTTTTTTCTTAAAATATCTGAATTACAGTAGCTATATTATGTTTTGCTTGAGGTAACACGATGTTAAAGTACTGCATGCAAAAGGTTTTTTTAGCACAGCTTTTTGTGAGTCAAAAACCGAGGAACAAAAGTTACATATTTTGATTAATTCCTTTTTTTTTTAAATACAATAAATGTCTTACCTTTCTGAAGTGTCTGCTTCTGTTCTTGCTCTCTTCACCTGAAACGAAAAATAAATTAAAATTAAAAATATTTTAAAAATAGACACAGAGCACCGCATATTGTATTGTGGAATTTATTTTTTTTAAATCATTAATTGTCTTTCCTGCAGAATTAACTTTACGGCCTGTTTCACATGGATCGTGCCAATCCGACTGGCTGATCTCGCTTCTTCTACATTCATACGTCTTCTCACGCACGCACGCCGATTATTCCTACTCAAGTATTTGATGGATTTGATCGTGTCGTGTCGTTCTCGGTCTTCCTCGTTTTCTGCATCGTATTTCCTTTTACCCGTTCTTTCGCTTCCATTCGCTCTACATGTCCGAACCAACGCAGCACCCCTTTCTTGATTCTCTCGATAATGCTTGTCTCAGCCTTACATAGTTTACGGATCTCGACATTTGTGCACCATTTGTGCATCGTTTTATCACACATTCGCCCGAGAGACCGCATTTCGACAGCATTCAACCTACTTTCACCATTGTTTTTCCTATTCCACACTTCGCTCCCATACATTAGGGTCGGCACTAGTACTCCATTGAGAACTGTTAGTTTTGCCTCCTGCTAATAATAAATTCGTATTCGGTAGATACTTATTTATTTTCGAATTTCTTTCATGGTGTACTGGTTCGAGCGTTTACGTGCTTATTAATAAATAATTTAATTTAAAAAGTTAATTATTTTACGCTAAAAGTAAATCCAATTTATGTTTTTTTTATCGGGGCGGGGTGTGTCCATTTTTGCTGTGGTGTGAAAACGGCCGTTAGCGCATCTGTATTTATTATTTATTTATTATATATACGGCCTGAGCCAATTACAACAGTGAAGAAAAATAAATGCAAGAAACTGAACAAAAAGAACATAAAACTATTTAGCAAAGACAAACAAGGGCAAAACAATAATGGTATACAATATATTCATAAAAACGCAAGACCTAAGTCTTCGAGCTAAACCATGCCAATCCAACTTCATCCCACACTGTTTAGTCGCGAAGAGATCTACGAAAAGCCGGAAGATCTATCCCAAAGAATTCCAAGTCGTGTGATGAATTGACTAATCTACACATTCTGGACATTGGGGCATAAAAACCAAAGTTGCTCTTAGAAGATTTTGACTTCTGGTGACATGGTTGGGAACATGAAAAGAAATTGATTGCAACAGAGATGGGACATCACTTATAGCATTAAGTATTTTGAAAATGCATATAAGGTCCATCTCAGTTCTACGTCTCTCCAATGAAGACAGATTAAGAGATTGCTCTATTTCAAAATAGGAATAATTACCCCTTTGTAATCCGAGCAACCATGCCACTTTTCTTAGAAAACGGCGTTGGACAGACTCGATATGGTCAATATGAGTCCTGTAGAATGGAGGCCAAATAGGAGAAGCGTATTCTAGATGGGGTCGAACTAGTGAGCAATAAAGAGTTTTGATGGTATTCATATTTTTGAAGTCTGAATTATTATTATTGATAACTTATATAGCGCCATTTTCACAATCTTAATTTCGCCTTAAGGGCGTTTAACAAAATGATTGTTTTAATTTAAAAAAATAATTTTAACTTTTTGAATTTGTAATACTTATGTTTACGGATTTGTTCAAGTGATTTAGAGAACAAGTGCGTTTAAAGCTGAAAATTCAACCAAAAATTGGGGTGCGTCTTATGGTTCGATGCGTTTTATCGTCCGCAAAATACAGTACATTACGATTCTGAAGATAAAATTAATTCATTGAAAAACTGGCTTTAATAATTTATGTAAGACAAATTATTGGGAATTCCAATAATGTCGTCGCAATAAAAATCACATTAATGTACGACATAAACGATAAAAACAAATAACCGACCAATAAACTTCCCAACATATTTTAATGGCCGGAAAATGGTACCGAGTTGTTAATTTTTCATTTAAAATTCAACATTCTAAGTATTATATTAATGAAGAAATATTACTACACTATAGTTTAACTTCATATCGTTTCCTAGTAGTGCAATCTCTTAGACGAGTGTGTGGGAAATCACTGTAAGTATGACATGTTTACGATTGATGAAATCAGGCGAGAGTGCAAATCTGAGTCAGGAATAATTTATAAGATTAAGAAAGGGTCACCGCGATGGTTTGTTCATATAGAACGAATGGTTGACGAAAGAATAGAAAAACATATGTATATGGCGAGTTTCTGGCAAAGAAAAATATGTTGATAATACTGATTTTGTTATAAAAATATATGTTTTAACCTTTCCCTTACTGTTCTAAAAACACCCTCGAGTTACGGTGCTGTGTAGTCACTACACATTAATAAAATAAGAGATTTAAAAAGGGAAAAATTAAATATTTATAGGGAATGGCTTTAATTAACCATAATTTTTTTTTAAATTTTTTTTAAAATTTTTTTTTTTATTATATTGAAAACATATTATACATAATTATATACAATATTCCCAAGGAGTTTTTTTAAAAAAAACTCATTTAGGGACATACAGATAATAATTTTTTTAGAGACGTTTTTAAATTTTAAACTATTTAACAAAAGCAGAAAAATTAAAATTATGATATACTACAAATTAAAAAGGGTATGAAAAATACTTGAAAATAACAGAATAAACAGAATACTAGGCATGGAAATAAATTCAAAATAATGTTTACATTATGCAATCTGGGAAAGAAAATTGAAAAAGTTTAAAAATTACATGGATGTATATATACATACTGAACTAGTACAAAATAAAATCATTTTTTTTAATTAACAAAATATGCGCACACCCAATACAGGTTAATTTTTTTTATCAAAAACGTTGAAAAAATTGAAATTATTTATACAAGCCAAAAAAAGTATATAAAAAGAAAAAAACACAAATAACATTTAAATAGTATTAAAAATTACATATACAAGCAAAAACGGTGAAATATTAAAAGGTATATGTTCAAGATGCACATTATCTATAAACTAACATTATTTATTCAAAGTACTTCTGGAAAAAATAATTCTTCAATTCGCACGTCCTGTTTCTATATTTTGAAATAGGTACTTTAAATTTTTGTGGCAATTTATTAAATTCCTTGAAACCTATGTATTGTAAAAATCTAGTACCAAACTTCGTAGACTTCACAGATCCAATATATATATTGTTTTTTGATCGAGTACTGTACCGATGGATGTCTCCAATGAAAGCTGGCTTTATGTTACTGTGCATTGAGTCGAGAGTAGTATTAATGATAGTGTCAGTTATCTCGAAATAGGAAAGCATGCTAAAAGGCATGATTTTTGTTTCAAAATAAATGTCCCTTACATGAGTATCATACGGTAGGTGAAACACATTTCTGATCGCTCTATTCTGAATAATCTGCACCTCAGAAATTTTGCTCTTAGTTGCAAAACCCCAAACACAGCATAGGTATGATAAATGCGAATGGACCATAGAAAAATAGATTGCTCGAAGCAGCGAAACTGGAAGCATTCTCTGAAATCTGTACAGTATTCCAGCTACAGGGACAATCTTTCCTTTCACGCGCTCAACATGTTCATTCCAAGTAAGCTGCGAGTCCACTAACAGTCCCAAGTACTTAGTGCTATTTTTTTTCTCCAGACGATCAACACCAATAAAGACATCAATAGATTCATTACTCTTGTTTCCAAATAGAAGGTAGTGAGTCTTTTTTGCATTCAAGCTCAATTTATTTAAACGCAGCCATTCCGCCAGATGTAAAACGTCACTTTCAACCATCTTCTGTAAATCTTGTTTGTTTTTAGTGTGATATAAAATAGTCGTATCATCTGCATAAAGCTGTATTCCTCCTTTGATGCCCCATTATTAAAAGATGATAATATTTCAAATCTCACCGCTGAAAACATGAAAAAACCATTGGGTATCGCTAACGACTCGGGCGAAACGTGCACTAGCGTCAACTGAGTAGCTGTATAGTACTGGACTTCGTGACTGACTAAGAGTATACTTTTGATGATATTTGTAATTTATCTCCGATTTCCGATAAAATGCTTGTTTGTGCCTAATAAGTACTTATTATTTAATAACAAATTATTTCAGTCGATGCGTAAATGTGTAATGGAGGAATACTGAAAATCTAAACCCAATATTTATTATATTTATAAAGATATTATAGTTATTAGACGCAATGTGTACTAGCTACACATCACCGGGGAGAGAGGGTTAACCAGGCAAACACACTCATTTTTCTTAGCTCCAAAACTGTTCAATGCATAATGCATACATATTGTAAAATGCAAAGAAAAAATTATAATAAATAAAAAAACAAATTTTTAATTCAGTTTTTTAGCGTCCGACCTTGGGACCCAAAAGTCCGGCATTTTCAGCGGCTAAGTCCAGCTATTTGAGTTTCAGAGATGGCAACGCTTCCTATGCAGTGCTCTATACACCATTCGGTGCGGATAAGATACTGATGTCGGTGATGATGCAGTAAAATATAGGTAATAAAGTAGGATTGATTTAATGAAAGTCGTAAACATTTTACGTTCATAGTAAAAACATAAACAGTCAACTAACGTCACATAAACTTTATTGATAAGTCATATAAATTTGTGGCGTTAACATAATTATTATATTTTACTAGCGGACCCGACAGACGTTGTCCTGCCCGAACGTTGGCTTGCCTGCTATTAGCTTGGAAAAAGACCTTTCATTGATAAGTAGGTACCTAGGTACTTGTTGATGATTGAATTCCAAAACATAAAATAATTAATTTTCAAATATAGAATTCTTTTTGCAAATGTCAAACTCGGCTCTTCTTACCAACAGGGGTGCACTTTATACATTAATGCGATTTTCAAAAATATATTAAATGTCAGTTAATATTCAAATCAAGTAAAAAGAAATAAATGGGAAGAAATAATAAGGAATGTGAGGAAATAATCTGATTGGGATCCATATAAAACGAATGTTGTTTGTAAACATTCAAAAACCAACTTTTTTAAACACAAAAAAACAACATACTTTCATTTTTTGTATATGCATTCTCGTCGAATACAACCCTGGTAGGTCGATGAAAAAAAGAGCTATGCTCCTAATATCTACGAACACGCGCAGCGCAAAGATCTACATTTCTCTTAAAACCGCACGTAAATCGGTTGAGCCGTTTAGGAGGAGTTCGGTGATTTCACACGTACAGAAGATAAGTATATTATCAGAGCACGAAGTCAGGTTTTTTTGCACAACAGGCTAGAAGGCTCAATTACAGTGGTGAATTGCAGCACATAACATTAAGACTTAAATCATTGTTTGTGGTCTTCCCGGGAATCGAACCGCAAGGCCCCCGTACGTGAGTCTTGACGAAGAGACGGGTACGTCATGCGAATGGATCCGGCTCGAAGGACCAAAAAATACAGGTAAGTGGTTATATACAAATATTTAATAACATTTAGTCAAATGTTTGACCACAAAGTTAATGCTGTAATATTAATAATAAATTATTCTTCTATTCAATATTGACCCGAAATTTCGCTTCTTAATTATCAAAAATTAAATTATTTAAAAAAAAATTTTTTTTTTTATTCATAACATAATATTTATTGCGATAAGGGAAATGTGAAGCCAAAAAAATATTTTATATACTTATGTTGAGAAATTTTTGGGGGGGGATGTCGATAAGCTGTTATTTTTTAAACGTTTTTACGAAACAGCTTAATTTGTAAAACGGTAACTGTTATTGCCATTTTCATAAAAAAACCGAAATGCCCATCTCTAATATAAACCACTGAGCTTCCTCATTCACGAATCAAAACTTGTGACTCAATTTTAGTTTATTTGAATGTTTGACGGGTCGAACGTGAAACAATGCGTAACGAAGCATTTATTTACATAGGACACCATCATGATTCCAGACCTACGCCAATGTATTTAATAATGAGGACCGTAGCTATTTAGCGACAATTAGCAGCTGGGAACTGGGAACCAGACAAGAAAGAAATTAATAACGCCCACTGATCTCGGCAAACAATAGCCGACTCAATACTCCGCATATTGTTTGAACACCAAGTTGTAAACACAAGTATAACTTGCATGCGTGCAATCTGTACCCGTATGGAGTGTGGACTATGGACGTGGTGCCGGGAGGTCTAGGGGGCATATTGTCATGGATAGGCAATATAGCGACGTTCTCATGGTATAATAAATTAATTTTTCCACATAGAAAATGTTACACGAGATGCCGGCTTTGTTGAAAAATTCCGAATACCATTTATTTAAGTCAATTTTACAGGTTATATGAAGAAATACATATATTTATTTATTTATTTTGTTCATTAACGCCCAAAAGGCATTAACAAAAAATAAAAATAAAATACATGCTAACATACTAAAGAATACAGAATATAGAGAAAAAATATGTGAAATTAGTTAGAAAGGATATAACAAAAAGTTTTACGAAGTAAAAAAAAAAAACAATAATAACAAAGGTATGCAAGAAAAAACAGTGAGCATGTAAACAAAAAATGCAAAGATATAAGCTTATGAAATAAATTCTGTAAAGCAAACACAGTAAATAAAGTGTTACGGTAAGTAAGAAAGACAAATTTAAGTTAAATTAATAAACAAGCTAGCATATATTATCGCGAAACAAGAAGAAATAAAAATATGTATTTATGAAATTCGTATTTGCCAATACTACAATGAAATTTGATATAATAGTAAAAAATAAAAAAACAATTATAAGGTAATAAAAATAAACAAGTAAGTATTTTTTTAATTTATGGAATTGAATTGTCAACAATAGTTTGACGAGCAGCTACAAATAAACTTGATATTGTGGACTTATAAGATAGTAAAGAATTGGACAGAATGTCTGCAGCCGTTCCATAAGTGTTACCTAACCTATGCAGTCTCGGTATCAATGAATTGTTTTGTTGGTATGTACAAGAAACTAAACAAAAAGAACATAAAACTATGTAGCAAAGACAAATTTAATTATTTATTTATCCTTCTCAGAATCATTAATACGATACGCTATTACTTCCTGGGGGTTATCAAGTTTTTTTTATTATTTTAATTTATTTATCAAAAACATACAAAAATTAAAATACAAATATCAAGTCCCACTGAACTGCATAAAATGCAGTTCGTCAGCAGGTGCTTATAGTTAAGTTCCAATATATGTATATACATAATCTTATATCTTAAATTCTATAACATATAAAAACTCTTACTACTATGAAAAAAAAGAAAAATATGTATTCTAATGTGCATCGAAAATATGTTAGACGTAGAAAAATAAAAAATTGTCTGAATAAAAATGAAAAACACAAAAAAAATTCAATATAAAAACCACGTTTTAAAAGCAAGATTTTCAGCATACGTCTTTTTCTTGAGCCCGATAAAATTCTTTGTGTTTTTATATTTATTTGGAGAATATTATACATTTTAGGTATATTGTACTCTAGCGTTCTTTTCCCGTATTTATTATTGAATTTGGGGAGAGCTAGTCCATCTACACTAGTGAACCGAGTATTATATCCATGCTCCAATTTATTTCTATATTCAGATAGAGACGCATGCTGAGAAACCAGCTTGGACCATAGTAAAGCTCTAACGGATAAAATATTTATAGATTTATACAATAAGGATATTGGAATATCGTTTTGCTGGCATCACTTCCGCAAAACCCCTCCTTCACCTAAACAATTTTTTTTTTAGATAAAAAGTATTTGACCAACGAAGCGATACGCACCAGACGCGGACGAGTGAAGCGGCTGCGTAGGAGAGGGGTAGGAGTTTGTGGAGGGACTGCTTGTCCAAGAAATTAAAGATTTACTACATTTTTAGATTAGTATTTTCTATTTTTTTTTTTTTAATGACTTTTTGGAAAAATTTTATAAGGATTATCTTTAAAGCTCACCATTTTTTAATATTTTTTTTATTTTTTATTAATAATAAATAAAAATACAAAATTACAACTAAATACAATTTTTTACATAATCAAATACATATATTTACATAAACGTTTCCCATTACGAAAAAGAAATAAACAATTCTTGTGTACATAATGGGGAGTGACGTCTTACAATAGTTTATTTTATTTTAATTAATAATATTTTTAGAATAACATAAATAAATTACAAAATAGATATAAACGATGTTTTCAAGCAGTGTTACATAAAGAAGAATTATAGATTTAGTTTTTTACTTCATTCTTAAATATATTGTATTCCTGACTGTACTTTTTATTATCTTTGTTCATTTCATTAAAGAAAAATATTCCTCTGTAAGTATAATGATGTTGTGCTGTAGTTGTTTTTAATTTAGGAATTAAGATATTACCACCTGCTCTAGGTCGCGTACTTCTGTTTTGAGACCTAGAAATACTACTATTTATTTTATATTTATGTATTTGAAGCAAACAATTCTCTTTATTTAGCAATTTTATATCTAAAACCTTAATTTTTTAAAATAATCGAACAGTGGGAAAAGTAGACGGTTTTTTCAAAATAACTTTTATAATTAATTTTTGTATTTTTTCAACCGGTAAAATATTTTTTTTGAAAGCACCACCCCATACGATCATTCCGTGTTGCAATATGGATTGGGCGAATGCAATGTAAATTGATTTTAATTTTTCCATGGTTAATATATTCCTTAATCTAATTAATACATATAAAAGTTTTCTCATTCTATTTACAATATTATTTATTTGCTCCTTCCATTTTATATTTTTATCAATTATAATGCCTAAATATTTAATGCTATTTTTTTCAGTGATTTGAAGGCAATTATCATTATGAAACTGACATCCTTCATTGCATTTTTTTGTGTGGATACAAATATTTATATGAGGTATAACTTGTTCTTTCAATGTAAAAGTGATGTAATATGTTTTTTCAGTATTCAGATACAAAATATTGTCATCGAACCATTTTTTAAATTTATTGGTATCTATATTTGGAATGTTCCTCTGATGTTTCGTGGTCTGGCCCTGAAAAACCATGTATTTTCTCCCATTCTTAAACGTTTCAGAACTTTAAGTTCTATCAAAGAAATAATAAAGAGATTACTCACACTTTCAGTATTATCAACCATACGAGTACGCAACAATCGATATAGTTGTGTAAATTACGATGTTATTATTGTAAAATATATTTACAAGGTCTGCAATGTTATTCAATACTCTTGCGGAAGGGTTTAGCGAGTTACGTATTTTAATAAAGGCCGTTGAACCCGTCGGTAAACATCACTCGATAATAATTTTCGTCAAATACTAAATACAAAGACTCGTAACAATGAACAGAAAAGAACAATAATATAAACACCGATTTAAACGGCAAATATTTAGATTAATAGTTGCTACTTATTTCGCACACCGCCCCCTTTGAGAATGTAACATTTTCTAGAGCCCCCCGAAAAGCTCGACACAATTTTCTCTGGGCCTTCTGCCGCCCCCTGAAGGCCTTCAGCGCCCACGAGAGGGCGTTATCGTCCACTTTGAAAAATACCGATTTAGATTGAAGGAACAGAGCCATGAATTTAATTGTGCGTTTTGTATATATTTTTAAAGAGAGCAAAACATTATACATTTTTATAACATTATAGGGTCAAAGCACCAATGAATGACCGTTTAAGGTTCAGCTTGTAGTGAAATCCACATTAAATGTATAAATTTTATTATTTAAGCGTACAAAATAAAAGAAAACAATAAAAAACACATGAATTTTTATAAGTATTTTGACTTTTTTATTGAAATATGAGTACTACAATTATAATTAATATTACTCTAAAAAAAATTCAGAATCACCAGTAAATGACCACCCCAGATTTAGTTACATCATAACATTATAAAACACTCTAACACATTAGAATATAGATATATTCAAAGAATTGCATAAGAAATAGCATCAAATAAAACACCTACCACACCTTTCCTTATAAAAACACTATCAATCTCTCTATTACTTTTTGAAAAATCACAGTTCAAAACTGATAGATTTGTTTCTTACCAAAGATGTGTCCGCCTACCGCTTTTGTCATAGTTTCTAGTGTTAAAAGTTTTTTGACTGGACACATGTAGCAATTCTTATTATATTGTGTTTTATTAACCAATGGCCATTGACTGGAAGGTGGTCATTTACTGGTGCTTTGACCCTAATACATTCTTAAAAAAAATTGTTGAAAAGTTTATTTATTTATTAACGGGCACTGTCCATTAGTACAATTCATAGAGTATTAATATTACAATAGAATAGTTTAATAACATTTTTTTTAAAAGAGAAGAAGCATTGACACATCGACTATACCATTTAGTATGCCAAACATAATATATATGGAGCCAACATTATGGGATGGGAAAATAAGGAGGGAAGAGAAGAAGAAGAAAGAGTAAGTGAATATAAAACAATAAAAAAAGAATTAAAAATGTATATAAATGTACACATACAACATACGTACATGTACATTTATGTCATTTTGATTTCCTGTTCCCCATAGTAATTGCATATAACATATTTGAGTTTTTACATAGGCTTTATGCATTATAATTTTTAGCATTTTTGGAACAAAGTTATTGATTTTAAAAAAAGACTCGATAATGTCGCCACTTTGCTAATAACATTGTTGATATAATTCTAGGTGTCGGAGAATCTAGAAAACCGAGGCACGAAAGGCCAATCAATTAAGGCCCGTAGGGCTGACAAATTAGGCCCGAAGGGCCTATTTCATATAGCCCGATGGGTCGAATTTTATATCGTGTAACATGTCGCAGGCTAGTTGGATATTATTTTCGGTCTATCGTCGCCGCTTTGTCTACTCGATCTTCACACTTACTTCACACCTAGGTCGGTACTCCGGGGCCCGGGCGCAGCTCGCCCGAACCTCCACATCTCGTTAGTACGGCTGACATCTGTCCCGTCTCCCACAGGTAGAGTCGCGGCCACCGGCCACACGCGCTGCGGAGGGTGGGGGGGGGGGCACTACGTCACTCGCACAGGGTGGTCCGGCAGCGTCAGCCCGTCCGCGAGAGAATTATCCGCCAGATCTACGTCATCCGCCGGGCCCACCATCCCGATCTATAATCTGTCACCCCGCCCGTGTGACGAACGGCTTTCTGTAAACTTTGCGCGCGTCCAAATTCAAAATGTTCGTAGACAAATACTGAATTTACCCGTAAGTTTATGTTATCAACTCGAAATAAAAGTGGTCCTAAAAATAACGTAATATCGAATATTTTAAATTTACATAGTGTAGAAGGCCAACGTTGTAGGTATATATAATATGTATCACTTTACAAACTGTAACATTTACTATTATGCCTATGTTTTAACGTCTATCTGTTTTCAGTGCGGCAGCAAGGCTTTTTGCGAGAGTAAAATATTCTTACGTTTCACAATATCTTCAAAATCTAGCAATGCTTTGCTATTGCTAGATTTGAGTTTAGCTGAATAGATTAAATGAACACAATCAAAAGTTTGATATCAATTATTGTGTTTAGTCCAAAATAGATATGTACGTATACATTATTATTTTTGTGTTTCAGTTTCGATAAATTGTAAGGACAAAGACTTATGATAAATAGGTGTTCGAACATAAAGACAACTGCATGTCAGACCTTTTGTTAGAATCGACAAAATCGACGTTTCGCTCTACCGTTTTCTGCACCTCAAAACTGAACCAATTTTGTTCTTTTTTAAGACAGAGTATCACAGAACAAAGTTTTCTGTATCGGTATGTTTTGCCTTTTTACAAACATAGTTGTATTTGTATACCGTGCGCCTTGCGCCGTGCGCCGTTCGCCCGAAGACAACATATAAAACTGTGCTTTTTACGGGTTTGAATGGTTCTAGTTCCGATAAATAACTATTTAAAAAAAACAATAGGTAAATATCTATAATGTGTAAAAAAGAGCTCTGCGCTGGTTTGGACATGTAGAGCGAATGGACAACGAAAGAACGGCTAAAAATATTTACAATGCGAATGTTCATGGATGCAAAAATAAAAGAAGACCGTGAAAGACATGGCATGACTAAATCCAACAAATACTTGAAAATGGACATGGTAAAAGTTGGAATAATCGGCGCGCGTGCATGAGAAGATATATGAATGTAGAGGAAGTAAGATCTGAATGCAAAGATAGAGTGATATGGCGCTCTATCCTACCTGCCTACCCTTACGGAGAAGCGGCGTGATAGTTTGTCGTTGTTATTGTAATAAAAAAAAACATTTCTCTAGTGCCATAATGCAGGGAGAAAATACGTGAATATGTTTGTATGAAGTAAAGTCAGACCGCGTTTCCTCTTAAGGTTAAACATAATTTAGTATACTTATAAAAATTTACTGAAAATCTTTAGTAAAAACCGTTCGGATAAACGTAAAAAAGAGTTTGTAACTTTTCATTTGTAAGTAGGAACTCGTTTATGATTGATTTTCAAAACATAAAATGATAGATTATTTTCAAATAAAGAATTTTTTTGGCGAATGTCAAACTCTGCTCGGGGATGCACTTTAGTCAGGAATGCGATTTTCAAAAATGTATAGAATCTCAGTTGATATTATTTTAGTATAATCAATAATCCAGTAAAAAGAAACAAATGAGTAAAAATAATAAGGAATTCAATGAAATAATCTGATTGGGATCCATAAAAAAACGAACGCCGTCTGTAAACATTCAAAAACAAACTTTTTTTATACGGAAAAAAATAACATCTATCCATTTTTTTGTACGCGCATTCTCGGCGAAAGCAATCCTGGTGATGAATAAAAAAAACATTTACGCTCCTAACTTTTTTTGTACTTAATAAATTGAAGATTTTATGAGCTTTAAACCTTCTCGCGGCAAACATGTACATTTATCTGAAAACCGCACGTAAATCGGTCCGGGAGTTATCGAGTCCATCGAGGAGAACCATTCGAACATTACCTTTTATATATACATATATATATTATAGTTTGTAAGAGGAAAATATGAATAAATAAAATAAATAAATAAATAAAACAATTATTGTAGAAAATAAAAGTAATCCAAAATATAAGAAAATGTTACACTTGTTCACCGGCACCCTGTAGCAGCAGCGTGTTGTATAGAATGTGTCGTCCGTCGTCCGTCGCCCGCATTCCTGATCGCCCGATAAGTCGTGTAATTTATTTACATTCGCCTTTATTTCACATTTATTCATTTATTTATTAGTGCCTCTTTTGTTTTTTCCCCAAATTTATCCGCCGAGACACGCTTTTTCTTGTCTGACTAATTCTCGGACATTCCTCCTTCGCGGGAGGTGAGATATTGTGACAATGGAGGGGATACCAACATTACACTTACACACATATATAAAGGTAGGGTATCACGAACGTTTACAATACTTACGATATTTTTTCAGCAAATTTAAAGCTATAAGCAAGTGGAAGAATTGAAGAAATAAAGACGTTTAAACGTAGGCAGAATGGTGAATGTTACACAGAGTACAGCTTGCCCACCGAATCTGAGGACATGTCTTCTTAGCGGTGCCCAAATACACGGAAAAATTGTTCGTCGCCGAACGAGAGAAGCTGCCCGAAAGAGCTACTCGTATCTGTAATATTGTAGCCTTAGCATATTTGTGCTGAAAGAAGGTAATCCAGAATGGATTGAGAAAAGATGGAAGTAAATTATTCACTGACTGGAATTATATAGATTGAGGCATGATCAATTCGCCGAAATGATTATAAAACTTTTAAAAGCCTTGAAATTTTTTTTGGAAGCCACCAGACCTATATAACCGACAGGGTCACGGATAGTAGCGAGAAACAGAGTTTGTAAAGTACCAAATTAAACCAGCCAATGACAGGTCATAAGCCCATACTTCCACATTTCCTTCTCTTAAATGTTTTCCGTCTTTGTTGTAATTTAAAAATGCTTATTAACTTCGTAAGGGGTGAATCCAGTCTTTCGTTTACAGACATTTGGACACACTCAAAATATTGTACTTAAACCAACTGGCAAAGTATGGGCTTATTTCTCCAATGACCCACCATTGTCGTATTGTTAACTCGAGACAAGATCATCTAGATTTTTTAGGTTTAAGTTTACAAGGATTTAAACGAGCACTAAATAAATAGTCCAGATCTTGTCTCGATGTCCCTTATGTTTGTCAATGGTTGTTTTCTTCTTTTTGATGTTTTTAACTGTCCTTATATTGTCATATCTATCCCGATGAATTGTATAAATGGGCAATGTTCGTAAATAAATAAATAAATAAGCTACATACATGAAACATTTGTATAAAAAACATGATTATCATTGTTCATGGTTATCATCTCATATCATTAACATGGTTATCGAAAAAGTATTACTGTGTTTCTGAAATCAAATGTCCAATCTATATTTTTTATGTATGTATTTTAGTTCATTTTATTAGTTTTTGTATCTTATTCTTTGAAAACAATTAGTCTGATCTTTAACCCAATCTTTATTATTACTCGAGTTGATTTCATTAAGACACACACTTATTCTATATCATTTATGAAAATGGTGGAGATCTATGATTGAGGATATATATATATGAAATAATGATGACAAAGCCTGCTTACAAATTGTATGTATGTTATGTATCCTTGTTAAACTGCCATACAAAAAATAAATAAAAATCAGAGTCGTGCCATAAGCAAAATATGTTTTAAAAGTAGCTAGATCATGCTGGGAATCTGGCATTTTCGAATCTACTTATCTATAGATTATCGACAAAGACAAACGTCGTAATAAACTAAAATATTATATTTACGACTGGGGAAAAAGGCTTGATTCAACACGACACGACAAAAAATAAAACAAACAAGATAAAAATATTATTAGCCATTGAGGCGAGATACATGACCCAACATCTGATAAACATCTCCTGTACCTAAATACGTTCCGGAGATAGTCTCTTTCTACACTCGGGAGATGAGCTTTACTCTACACAACATCCCTGGGCCTTGATCGCGATGATACGATAAGACATTATTCGATATTAATTATTTAATTGGATAGTGTGGGATATTCAAAGCGGATTTATGAATGGAAGAGGATGTATGGATCAAATATTTGCTTTACGAAACATGACAGAGAAATTTCTTGCTAAAAACCAAGCTTTTCGGTGCATTTGTCGATCTGCAAAAAGCGTTTGATAGAGCTGACAGAGAAAAATTATGGAAGGTGTTATCGGAGTACGGAGTAAGCAGAAATGTAACACGTGCTATTGCTTCTCTGTATAAAGACAGCATAGCATGTATTAGGGTAAACGGATCATACACATCGTGGTTTGACATTCATAAAGGAGTGAAGCAGGGATGTGTTATGTCACCATGGCTGTTCAACGTGTATTTCGATAAGCCAAAAATATTATTGTATTAAAGTATATTAAAAAATTTTAAAAAGGTACAAATTTTGAACAATTTTTATTTTGACCAGTCTGTTTTTTGGTTGGCTGGAAGATATTGCTTTAAGCAATAAGCCCGCTAAAGAGTATATATATATTCTGTATTAGAAGTTTAAAATAAATAAATATTTTAGTATAAATTTTTCAGTTACTTTTGTCAGATGCCTGGACAGTTATAAAAAAATCAAATGTTAACATTTGAGTTGACTTTATCGACAAATATCCGATAAATCTTATCGTCACATCGCAATCGATCCTCAGTCACCTGTTTTCCTGTGAATTTATTACGAATCCTGTTCCCGTCAGCTGAGTCGGGTCCCCAGCCCAGTTACGGGCGCTTCACACGCCATCACTCCTGACGAAGCCTTCCATAAACTACATAATGCAGGTGTGGGTACACTAATCTCCCCGCGACACTGAACTATAGGCGAGAATCAACCAGTGGGTCCAGTTGGCGTGAAGAAGACATAATAAACGCTGTTTAATTCAGATGACATATTTTAGGCATGTTTCCAACATACGGATAATGGAGGTGGGATGCGCGCGGATTGATGAGTGGATCAGGCCACATAGGTAGAAATATGTTTTTATTATGTTTCATAAATATTAATGACTCCCGAGGGGGTGAAATCCGGTCTTTTGTCTACAAACATTTGAACAAACTCAAATATTGTAATGAAACCAACTGGTCCAAGAAGAAGTTTAAAAATTGGAAAATTGTTTTCAGGCGTTGCCTAGTATGTGAAATAATTCAGTCAGATGAATCTCTTCACAGCAATAAAGGTTTCAGCTCTTTAACTTTACTAAAATCAACAAATGGAAGAATTGAAGAAATATGGATGTTCAAACATAAGCAAAATGGTGAATGTTACACAGTGTGTAAAGTGGCCACTTAAACCAGCAAATGACAGGTCATAAGCCCTGTAAATGCCTAGACTTCCATATTCCCTTATTTAAGGTATTCTCCATCCCTGTTGTAATTTGTTGTATGTTTTTGTTTTATGATTTTTTTTTTTTTTGTAATAAAGAAATATTTGCGTTCTTATAATTTACGCAAATATTTCATTTTGAGGGCCATTTTCAACGAGTTGTAAATAACTCACTTTTTTAAAATGGGGTAGAGTGGGATTCGAACCACGGACCTTTGATTCTGATTTTATTTTATGTATCTGTATTTTCTATATTTGCGTACAGGTGTTTTGTTTCATTATAATTGTTTTTCAATATTATTTTATACTTTGTCAAAGGCGTAAGCCGTCGAAATAAATATGCTCCAACTAGGGAGCCGACGTGGAATTATGAAATTCATCAAGTTGCTGAATACCTGGACCATTATGGAGGTGTTTTATACGAACTTCGGTCGGCGATTGCACAATGTGGATTGAGAAGTGATATAATATTGGAGGAATTTGATCAGCGGATTGATTCGATCGCTATCGCAGTGGGGGGGGCGGCCAGGAGGCGGGGGGAGGGAGAGGAGGAATGCAAGATTGCCTGGAAACATGACTTTATGGCCAGATGGACAGTTAGTGGTTAGTGGTTAGCGGACACTGCGACACTTTATGGCCAGTGTCCGGCGCGAGGTCCGGACTGGACCTGGACACTGACAAGAGAAAAGAAAAAAAAACTCAAATCAACATCTTAGAAGAGAGGAAACATTTTGACTGATAATCCCAGCTTCAACAGAGATGGAGAGCATTTTAGAGATGGACAGACGGAACTCTAGTAATATACAGAGCTTATGTCGTTGTCACTTTCACCATTTTGCCAAAGCTCAAACATCCATATTTCTTCAATTCTGTTTCTTTTTGTGAAGTTAAAGAGCTGAAACCTTTATTGTTGTGAGTGAGATTCATCTGACAGTTGGACCTAGATTCAGCATCTCTTTAAAACGTTCTCTGTCTCCGTTGTAATATTTTAATCTTAATAACTCCCTAGGGGGTGAAATCCCGTATTTTTATACAGTACTTTGATAAACTCAAAATATGACAACCACATATCCTTCTATGCAATTTTACTCTCTCAATTTCTACCACTCCTCTTTTCTAAGTTCCCCTTCCCACTACCTCCTTGTTTCGTCTGTATTTATTTTCTTATCGTTTGCTATCAAAAATATTGTTCTAATTGCCCACCTATTATTTAATATATTACCTGCATTATAGAATAAATCAAGAAATGAGTTCTACGATGGTTTGGACACGCAGAACGAATGGACGGCGAAAGAACAACTAAAAAGATTTATTATTTAAGATTGATTAATTTGCGTCACATTTACTATGTTTATTGCACATTTACTAGGTCGCTGCGTTAAATTCATAAGCCACCTACTAAGCCCTAGTGACAATATTGCAATTATTCTACTGTGGGTATCATCCCTTTTCTCTCGGGCCCAATAACACCTGAACTATCAAAGAATTTGGATGTGATTCTGTATCGCCGCGCGATAACTTCAAATATATTTATGTTCGCAATAGGAATTAAGAAAACGACAGGTGCCTAGTTTACCACAAGACATCTCATAGAGCCTGCCGCCGCGAGAGAAGTTCGAGCATTAAGGTTGGAAGAATCCCATAACAAGGTGGGTAATTGCATTAATGTTGTATTGGGGTTAAGTAGTAACAGTATATATTTATAATTAATATGCAATTTAATTAGTAAAGTGGTGACATTATCGAGTCTTTTTTCAATGTCATAAACTTTGTTTCAAAAACAGAAAAAAATCTAATTTGTGAAGCCTATGTAGAAACTCAAATATGTTATATGCAACTACTATAGGCAACAGTAAATCAAAATGACACAAACAGACTACAAAAACAGCAAAATAAAATATCAAAGTTAGTATATGGCCTCCCTTATCTAACAGCAACTGAAAAACCCTTTAAGCAAACGAAAAAAATAAATATAACGGAACTCTTTAAATAGAATCCTTAAAATTTATTCATAAATTAATCATTGATGTAATACGAGTAGTAGACGTAGAACTAAAACTTGAAAAAATGTAGTAAACATGGACACAATACGAGAATATCAGAACAATATCATATCCAACATTCTAAAACGAGAAAGGGGCAGTCGAGACTAATAAACCAGGGACTGAAATTATACAATAAACTACCAGACGAAACTAAACAAAAGACTCAGACAACCTTTGGAAAATATGTTTAAAATATTGTCATTAACAATAATATATGAATTTAAAAAGGAAAAAAAGTTTTGTTGAATGAATGTGATCCGTAAGGGTTTATAAATAAGTTACAAATAAATGAATAAAAAAAACTACAAAATCCGCGAACCAGCGAAACCGCAATTCGAGCGCCTACCTGCTATCTGGCGAGTGGCATGATCAACAGAAATGTCGATAAATGCAGAAAACGAGGGTGTGTGTGAAGAAGTGTATCTATTTTTTACATTTAGGATAACTTTTATTTTTTACAATAGTTTGATTATTTACGATATATTCAACCATACGTGTATTGTATTCCTAGCCCTGGTATTCTCCGTTTTCCTACATGGGGCTGAAACGTGGACAATGCGTGCCTACGAGAGGAAAAGGGTCGATGCATTCGAGATGTGGTGTCGGAGAAGGCTGCTGCGAGTGCCTCGGACAGCCAGAAGGACGAATGCATCGACACTGGAAGAGATCCATATTACAAGTCGTCTATCAGTGGTGTGTTTGAGAAGATACTGTCTTTATTTGGACATATTGCTAGACGTGAGCCAGACAATCTAGAAAAGGCAATAATGTCTGGCCGAGTTGAAGGCAGTCGAAGCCGGGGTAGAATCCCATATACATGGAATGGTTAAATAAAGGTGGCTACGGGGCTAAAATTTGATGAGTCAGTTCGTCAGGCTGAAGACAGACTGGAGTGGAACAGACTAATCAGAGGTATTCTTGGTGATCACGAGCCTCAGCATTGAGGGACCGACTTGGACGAAGATTATTACTTTTATTTTTAAGAAAAAAAAAAAGGGTTCTAATAATTTACCCAAATATTTAATGTTGAGGGCCATTTTCAACGAGTTGTAAATTTTGTAAATGAAAAAAACTCAATATTAGAAAATGGGAATCGAGTTGGTGTAGAGTCGGAATCGAACCACGGACCTTTGATCCGCGAGCCCGAGACACTAGCCACGGGACCACAACTCGATTAATAAAATATAATATTGATTTACTTAACATTAAAAATCAACAGTAACAAAATCCAGAGTAGGTATCTCGATAGAAACTCTGGATCCGACTCTGCGGAAGATTATTATCAGGTCCAACACTCGATGGGTACTTTAGATAAGACAGGTAGAGAGAAAGCCAACACGAGGTGGAAGGTGAAACGAACGAGGAGATTGGAGGAATCCGTGTTTCAGGCTTTAATTACTGCTTCGGGAGGACGAACAGAGTGATTAACACGACCGCATCACCAATAAACACATAACGACCGGCCGTTAGCTGACATACTTGGACAATAATTCATCAGTGTTGGATTCTCCTAAAAATATGGCGTAGATCACAGGCGGGTTCTGACTCCTGACTCCCGACCAAAAACACTGGCAGTGCATTTATTTACATTTCAATGCGCAATAATAAGTCTGACACAGTAAACGAGCTATAGCAATATTAGCAATGACAGCCCGCGCATTGGAACCACATTGGAAATCGGAATTCTAAATCCAATACATTATACGCATCTAAATCACAAAAAATCTTACTAATATTGTCAGTACGCATGTTCAAAATGACGTCACAAACCAAATTCATATCCGCGAATGCGCTTCTTCATTTTTTATTAAAATTTTGGTACTCCTTATTTTTCTTATTATTGCGTGTTCGTGTGCCTTTTTTTTCTCTCGTTCCTAATTTATTTTATTTAAATGTACAATACAGAACAACTGGCAAAGACAATGCCAAGGATTTATTCAAATGATTTCGAGAACAAGTAAGTTTTAAGTTTTTTCCGAAACATCCCTTCGCTCTTACAGTTTCGCATCTCTGCTGGAAAAGTATGCCATACCGTAGGGCCTGCGACCGCAAATGCGCGTTCGCCGAATTTGGTGCACTTTTGCGTAGACGTATAATAACTTTTCCTCTCGACGTAGATGTAGCTGATCCAAGCGTAAGACGCCTGTCAGCTAGTTCATCTGGAATGCAGAGTTCCCTGAGATATTCTGGAGCAGAGTTGTGCAGTGACTTATACATAAGCCAACAGAGTTTGTAATCCACCCTCTGTGGAAAACGTAACCAGTGTAATTCCAGAAGTAGTGGAGTGATATGAAGAAACTTAGAAATTCCAAAAATAAGTCTCGCTTCGGCATTCAATACAGACTGTAGGCGAACCATTGTATTCATTAGTAGACCTGCGTAGATACCATTACAATAATCGAATAATCGGTAATTACTAAGATATCATTATAAAAAAAGCACAATAGATTATTAAGGTCCAACATATAGTCCATAGTAAACAATGACGAATAAGTCATTAATACATATTATTATGATACGACGTTAGAGAGAAAAAGTCTAAAATTGATAATCCCAGCATTTTCGGTAGGCTGTTCAACAGACCAATCATCCTCCCACTGGCATCATCAACGGCAAATTTGTCCCTTGTTCAGGAAAAACAAATAGTCTGTGTTGCCTAGCTCTTAAATAGTCGCTCGGTACATATAATTTTATGCGCCCCAAAATGTCGGGATTATAAATTGACCCGTTCACAAGTTTAAAGGCCATGAGCACGAATTATGTCATACCCAAAACCCGTACGACTTTCGTTCAGAGACATCTCTCATTTATTGCACCGAGAGTTTTCAATGTTTTGGAAGAGCGTATTGAGCTTTCAAGACAAAAACTATTTTTAAGAAAGGAGTTAAGGACTGGATTTTCCTTAGGGGGAGGGATTTGAGTGGGAAACTCCTCGATGATTTTCAGAATGTTTGAGTTTATCGTTTACCATATTGATGTGCCATATATATATATTTTTTTAAATTATTCTTTGTGTTTCTGATCCTATATTTGTGGTGATATACTCGTGTGTATATTGTGTATGTGTTAACTAATTGCTCGTCCCATCTCAACACAAGACTTTTGGTTCCATGGAGTTGGGACTTATGTGTCAAATAATGCGCAATAAGCACGGCTATGCTTCCTTTGGCTCTGATAGTTTAGTGAGCAGTTTTTAGCGTTAGATAAATATATTTATCCGACGTTTCACGAAAAAAAAAAATACCGTTACAATCCTCGGCACGGGTAACTACAGTGAGTTGGCATAACTTTTATTATTTATTGTTGTTTATAATGTGAAAAATAATAATAATGAAAAAATCGCAATTTTAGGCTTATTTAAAAATTATAATAATAAAAAAAGTGAAAAGACCCTATAATATAAAAAAAAATTGAGAAGGATCTTTACCTACCATATAAATTGGTTTAGCAAGTCTTGTAATCTTTATATATATATAATTCCTCTGTACGTGTGATGTCACCGTGCTCCTCCTAAACGGCTTTACGTACGGTTTTCAGAGAAATATAGATCTTTGCGCTATGCGTGTTCGTAGATATTAAAATCTTCAATCTAACATGTAAAAAAGAAGTAAGGAGCACAAATGTTTTATCCATCGATCTACGAGGGTTGCGTTTGAGGGGAATGCATTTACAAAAAAATGGAAAGATGTTGTTTTTTTGTGTATAAAAAAAGTTTGTTCTTTAATGTTTACGAACAGCATTTGTTCTATGTGGATCTCAATCAAATTATTTTCATAAATTCCTTATAATTTCTACCCATTTATTTATTTTTACTGGATTTTTGGAAATACGAAAATAATATTAAATTCAATACATTTTTAAAAATCGTATTCCTACATAAGTACGCCCCTCTGTTGTTGAGAAGACCGGAGTTTGACGCTTGCAAAAAGGAAGCCATATTTGAAAAAAATATATATTATTTTTTGGAAACAAGGTACCTACGTAAATTTAATATTTGAATATTTATAATTTTTAGTTTTAGAATATAATCACAAACAAGTACCTAGGTACCTACGTATCAATGAAAAGTCTTTTCCCAAGCTAATAGCAAGCGAGCCAACGTTCGGGCAGGACAACGTCTGTCGGGTCCGCTAGTCAATGATATATTTGGTATGTATCTTGGGTACCCTTGTTGTATAATAATATGTTTGTTTTAAAAATAAAGAAAAAAATTTGGAAAAAAAATATTTCACCAAACTTCTCAAACAAAATGTTTTTTTTTTTTAATTTCTCTCGATGACTTCTTTGAGCGTTCTCTATTGCGTCTGTATAAAGAAAAATTACATTCGTTCGAAAAATGATAAATTGCCATTTTTTTGTATTTTGAGTCTTGATTTAGAATGATTACTTACTATTCATTATTTACTCGTTAAAACAGTTATCATATGAAGTTTTCGAGGCACCTACAGCATTTCGTTTTTCAACATGCGAAAAAAACTCGTCTCCATTTTTATGCGGATAAAAAATGGACGAATTCAATGATTATTTTATGAAATAAGGACATTAATCTAGTGCCCGAATCATAGCCACCATATTTCATGCAGCTGGTATTGTTGAAGACAAATGGTGTCACGTTTATGCTGAGGTAACAAAATGTGCAAAAGATCTTCTACGGATAGCGCAACAGTAAGATTAATGCATCTAGTAATATGACACAAGTTTTGTTTGACAATACTTCAAGTGTCAATGACTCTTTATTAAATGGCTAGTTGTGTTTCCATTTCGTGGGAGAGTCACGATTGCTCTCTACATTTATGGGGCATGAATTAAAATTTCCGAGAATACAGTCCCTAGAAAATAAAAGTCCAGATCGTGTTACAACAAGAAATGAATTCCAATTAAATAATGCTGAAAAATACTCTTTTTTGCACGAGGAATTCTGCAAAATTATCAAAGAGTTATTGCCCTTTTCGAAATTCTGTCATGTTTCTGATAACTTTCTTTTTTTTGCGAAGTAGTTTTGACTTTAGTGGGATTTTTTTATAAAAATTGCTTGCACCCGTCGGCTCCGATAATAGGCAATACAAGATCTAATTAAAATATAAATGAAAAAGAAATACAAAAGTAATCATTTAATCCCAAAATTAGCTCAATTTCTCTTCCAAGTGGCAAAATAATTTTCGATAAATTAATTATTTTAAGACTGTAAGCGCTAAGCAAAACTATAATACAGTGCTATATGAAGTTGGTGCAATCTGCTAACTACTAAGCGAGGAAAAACCCCTAAACTAGGAAAAGGATCTTAACGTAAACATGGACTTTTCAGCGGAAATAATCTTGGAATTAATCTAGATATGAAAAATATCGTAATTGTAATGGCGTACAATGGAAGTAAAAAAATAATTAAAGAAATAATCAATAAAGGGAAAACATGGGGATATTTTAGCCAGTGAATAATGAATAAGCTTCGAGAATGTAGAAACACACACTATGTTGAAGTTAGCAAGAGGTGAAATAATATGGTTAATTTTGAAACAAATATAATATCCAAAATTAGCCATCTGCAAAAAGCGCAGAAAAATCAGTTTCCCTTCATGTTGCAAATTAGCGGTTCAAAGTCACATTGCTTCACCGACGGAAGTTAGTAAATAAAAGGTTAAATAATAGAGATTTCGATTCTCGTAGGTAAATACACAGCAATGGCTGGCGAACTGACAACTTGTTGACCTGCTGGTAATGCAGGTGTGCCTAAGAGTATATGCGGAGTTCAAGCTATTGTGGATAACAAGGGTGGCACTAGCCTGAAGCCGATGGAAACTGTGAAAAGAGCATTGCCAGCGCTAATGAAAGCTAGGGGAAACGGCATTACCAGTGCCGGTATGATTCAAGGAGTGTGGACTAGAAGTGCTGTGTCGGTGCGAGCTAGGGGAGAAGCATTGCCAATACTGGAGCTAGGGGTGAGTGGCTCTACCGGTGCTGGTGCAATCTGGGGAAAGTGGCACTACTAGTGCGGTTGTGCGACAAGAAGCCGATGGAAGTTGCAAACCTTCGGCTCCAGCATCTTGTCGAGAAGAGACGCGCATCGGGCGGCTGGAGGGGGAGAACCCAGGTTCAGGTACGAGCAGGGCAGGAGAGTCACCATATTACCACCCTTGGCTTGTGGGAACAAACAAGGCAACATTAGTTCAAATCTTCGACATCAATCTGAGGCTGTAATTTGTAGATTCAGGATCAAGAAACAATAAAACAAAATTTATCAAAAATACAAGAAATTTAATAAGCAGGCTGTCATAAATTGACTGATTAAACAGCCTAAAAGAACTAAAAAATAAAAATATATTACGCATTAAGTCAATCAGTTTTGGAATATGGAATAATTGGATAGGGATGTGCAAAGATCACATTGATCCAACAAATAATCATTGCACAAAAAGCTTTAATAAAAATTATTAGAGTCCCAATCAGAACTAGCTCGCTCGGTATATTCGTAAATCTTTACGTTACATCTGTAAAACAACTTTATGTTAAAGCTCTGTTACTGTACGCACACAAACATTATTCTCTACCTTCCATAACTCCTTACACAAATACAAGAGTCACTAGATACTCCACCCTGATGCTGCAAAAACAACTTACTAATACTCGGTTAAAATGAACAATCTACTTCCATTGTCCATAAGGACAATTAGTAAGTACTCTCAATATAAAATTGCTATTACGAAATGGATATTGGAGGTGGGTTGCGCACGGATCGATGAGTGGATCAAGCCAAATAGGTAAAAACATGTTAACCGATTATGACATTTTGTCTGCAAGTTTATATGAATTTATTATGTTTTTTATGATTATTTTAGTTTATGTTGCTTATTATGTTTACGTCGATAATTAGGTTAGTTAGATTAATTGCGTTTTTATTTTCTTATTATGTTAACTATGTTAAATAACTAATTTAAGGCATGTTTCATTATACTTATTGTAAAATGTTTCCCGCTGCACGGGACACTCCAGTGAGGAAACATTAGTCTGTATAAAAAATAATAATACAAAATTGTAAAAGTATAAATAAATAATTATTATTCTTATGAGTAATATTTCCGATTAATTCCATCCGAAGATATTTTTCGTCCTATTGTTTGCTGTTATTTTGAAAAGACAATAATGAATTGTTAATGTTGCTTTAAGATACTACTGATAAATTGAGTTAATTCCGTTTTATAAACATATCAAATAAATTTAAACGTTTTAAATCAAACAAAAAGAAAATAAATCAAACAGAGACATTAAAAACCAGTTGTATTCTGACAAATGTTACTGGTTCATTCGAGGAATTAATTTAGCATGGTGGAAATATTGGATCACTTCGTATCAAACGCTGGGCAAGCAGTTTAAAGGCGAATCTCAACTTACAAAAGAAAAAAACAAAAGCCGAACGTTCATTGAACCTCCATACAACGAAATAAGAGTATTTACTCATTTTTTGGCGGTAGGAAGCGGTAAGTCACTTGTTTCGATTTCTGAAGCATTCAAATAAATAAAAAATAACAGGAGCCGGTGACATTTTGTTGACTTTCGAAGTTTGCGGGTGGCCAGGTTTGTTTTTTTTAAGCGGTTAGCGACTTTATCCGCCGGACGGCATATTTGAATCATTGTAGCGTCGAGAAAATAAATAAAAATATCTTAAATACGCTAAACGATTGTTGTTTTCCAGTCATGAGTTTGATGTTTCGATTTGTAACGAGTAATAAGTCTCGCGAGTGGACGCGCGGCGATTGAGTCTCATGGTCGTTGACTTTTCAAATAGCCGAATTCATCATGAAGGAGAGAGCATTTCGTCTGACGTTTTTCATATTAACGTACTCTCGTGTTTTCTCCCTGAATTATTGCACTACAGCACACTATAGATATTTACTGTTAGTGCGTCCTTATCGTTTTGCTTTTTTGCCAAATTGTTTCTTATGGGAGTTAGAACTATCCAAAAACCCAAAAAAGCGCCCAATCTTATTTGCAGTCTGCGGACGTGTACGGTATACAAATGTGAAAAATAATATTGAAAAACGGAAAGGTACCGACACCGCCTTTAAATAAAATAAAGTAAATAAACATTAGACAAAAATAATTACTTACCAAGGTATTTCTGGTAAAAATATATTAAATAGTTTTATATAAATCCGCACTTTTTCGTCAATCTGTACTCTTCGACATTCCTAACTCAATGACTAATTATTTGAAAAATAGCACTCTTCGAAGAATACAGATTACCTATAATGACAGTTTTAGTGACATCGACATATTACATTGTAAATACCATATTTTTATCAGATCTGTTAAAGACATTTTAAATTTATCTCCTGCTTGACTTTTAACTTTAATTTGACTTTTAATTTTATCTTTCAATTTTAACTTTTTAATTTTAATTCTTAATTTTAAATTTAATTTTAGTTCTTAATTTTAACTTTTAATTTAAACTTTTAATTTAAACTTTTAACTTTAATTTTACTTTAAACTTTTAATTTTAATTTTAGCTTTTACTTTTAATTTTAATTTTAACTTTTGATTTCAACTCTTAGTTTATACTTATTCATATGTACATCTACTACCTCCATCTAATTAATTATTGTTGGTTGTAGATTTTTACAAAGAAATATAAGTGTTAATGGAAGCAGAGAGACGGAGAAAAATAGAATTGGTGCAATACAATGTCTTCTCCCTTTTATGTACTTTTTATTTAATATTCATATTTTTTCTTTTTTAGAATTCAATTATGTTTCCCTTCTCCTCCTGCATTCATAATGAATTAGTGTGAAATCTGTAATTGGTCTTAATTTTTTTAATTGTTCTTTTGTACCTTGTATTTATATAAAGTTGTATGATTTCCTTATTAAATAAATAAAATATAATTAATTTTCGACCAATAGAATTTTATATTAAACTTAGGCTCATTGATCTCACATCTCACTGAAAAGGAAACGACATTAGTACTTAAAGTGCCTTACTCATAAAGTTGGTATAAAGTTACGCCTAGACATAGTGGTAGAATACGGATAGGAATACCATCCTTTTTCTACGACTAAAGTATTCCCATCCTTATTCTACTACTATGCCCAGGCGTAACTTTATACCGGTTTTATAAGTAAGGCCCATATAAAAAAAGCATTTAAGTCAAAGATTATGATAAAATTATAAATAAACTTATCAATGAAACTTCTTGGTTTAGTTATACTTTTTATTATTATGACCAACGAGCGCTTTCGCCTAAGTAGGCATCTTCAAGACTGGTGAATTGTTTACAACATTAACAGTTTTTATACTATTCTTAACATATTTTAAAGATAGTAAAAAGTAAATAATAAAAAGTAAAACTAAACCGAGAAGTATAATTGATAAGTTTATTTATAATTTTATCATAATCATTAACTATGGAGTTTTATCAAGAAATATCAACAAAAAACATCAATATATTTTAAGTCAAAGTTGTTTAAATGTTTAGAAATTATAAAATTGAACAAGAAAGTCATTAAAGAAAAAACTTAAAGATCGGTTTAAAAATAAATAAAAGCATTTTAATTCGTACAATGTTTGTTGTATGTTTCGTAAATTCTAAGTACCTACCTAGAGTTATACAGCTTTAAAAGGACCTTCAATCCATTTAATCTTCGCGTTTGTTTGAAAATACCCTAACATGGCGAAACTATTGTCACATAAATTTTTGTTTTTATACTGTAAAAATAAAATAAAGTGTTTAGCAGACTCAAATTAGTATTTTATTAAAATGAATGCACGAAAAATCATCGAACTGTCATGTCACATTTTTTATATCTAAATAGAGACGCGGGGGGATGTACAAGAGATGGCATCCTGTAAAGAGGACCGGGGGCATTTTGTGTACCCCATATGAACGAATAAATAATTATACAAATTTTAAACTAAATTCATTAGAAATTTATAGAATTTTGAATTGAATAGAGGGATGAAATAATAATATTAAGATAAGATAAAAAATGAATATATTTAATCCGCTCTCATGATAAACACATAGTGAATAATGGGTCCCCCAACAGCCAACAACCCAACCCAATATGATCACACGTCACATCTCGCTGTTGGTACAAAATCCAAATTCGAGGGAGAGCAATATCCGCCCCTTTGTGAATCTACAACAGCCTTATTGCGTATTATTTTTATTATTGAATGCCCCAGGGACGCAACAAAAATCTCAATTAATACCTTTGATATAACTTACAGTGCGCATTTTCAATCTCTCTTCAGTTTGTCGTTGGTATTAATTAAATCATAAGAACGGATATGTTGCCATTAAAATCGGAAGTTAAGGATGTCATACCTTCACCATAACGGTATAGTTGAAGATAAATTCTCCCAAACGATTAAGAAGATACACTACCGACCCCTTCACCCGTTAGTTTTGGGTATGTATGTATATGTACGTGTAAATTTCACCGGTATATCGATATGCATCGACGGGTCTAGTACGCCTCGATATGCATATCTACGCAATAAGTGTCAAAATTTTTGTTCCACTGAGCAATTTTTCCTTTAATTACGATTTATTCTAATTTTTTATCGTTCTATTGTCGGCCTCGTGGTGCAATGGTCAGCGCATTAGCCTGCCATGCAAGAGGTTTCAGGTTCGAAACCCGACATGGTTGATATGAAATATTTATTTAAAAAGGGTGTTTTCACATTAGAATATTTCATAGTCCCTGGACTGTTAACTGAAGCGTGAGACTGATCATCTTACCTCCATGTAACAAAAATTATCAAGATACGCTGCGATTGGTGTACCAATGCAGTGCCCTATGCACCATTAGGTGCGGAAAATGAATGATGATGAGGTTGGCACTTTTTTTCTTAATAGCCTATTTAAAATATGAGAGAGAAAAAAGTAAATTTTGAAGTCGAATTAAATTCTGACAAAACTGTCAGTTTGATAAAACGAACGCCTAGATGCGAAAATAATGCCGCTAGGTTTTTTCCTATATACATATAATAGTATCGAGGCGTTAGAAAGTTACCACTGTAAACAGTAAATTTAGTTTTTATATTTTTTCCATCTGTTTTACTATCTTTTTGAGAGAACGCATCGAGATTCAGCCTTGTAATCGCTCAGTACTACCTCAGTAGATAAATGCAGACGATCGTTAAGCATGTTATAATTTCTTATTTAATTTTTCTTTATTATTTCCTTATTTTCTGCTGATTTTATTTCATGTATCTATATTTTCTATACTGTGTTCAGGTGTTTTGTTTCATTATAATTGTTATTTAATATTATTTTATACTTTGTCAAAGACGTAAGCCGTCGAAATAAATAAATAAATATCGTTTTGGCAATAATTAAAAGTCATATGAAAATCATATTTAAGCGATCTTTTTTTGCTTGAATTGGGATTTATTGGATTTTATAATCATTTTGAAGTGGGCACTTTCTTGATATTCAGGCAGAAGCCTATTTAAAATAAAAATGAGAACTACTTTAAATGTTAATGACGTAAGGAACGCGGACTAATTGTTTGCGGTCATTCATTGGCTTGTTTCGAACGTATGATGTCGATATGACAAGTAGGTAGAACATACCGAGGTAAGATGCAGATAGTACAGAAGTAAGTATACCGTCTCGATATATACAGATGAAGATAGCGTTCATAATCGAGGCCCTAGAATAGACGACTCGATGTAAGTTGTTTTTATATTTTTATTTATTCTATGTAATGTGGTTTTGAAACTTTAAACGCGTTTTTCTTGAAACTGTGTTTTTAAAGTCGATGACCAAAATTTCTCGGAAACGGCTAAACCGATTAGTCTTAAATTTTAACACAAGCTTTTTAAATATATTTTTTAGTAATTAATCGAGGGTTTTTTCTCACGAATTCTTAATTTTTTTTAACTAATTTAAGGCCAAAATTTTGGTGAAAAATTTTTTTTTTGAGAAGCCGTCATTTTGTCAAAAAAAAATATTTTGCTTGTTTCCTCGATTAATTACAAAATATACATTACTTTTACGAAATGCGTTTGGTTGTTTTATTTTAGATAATCCAGTCCAAAGATATCCTGGTCACCGCAAGGCGCCTTTTTGAAAGGAACTCCTAGAGATCTGCTATAGCAGCTTTTAAAATTTTTATTTTTACAAATTAAAAATGTTGGAATATAGTTAAAAGTTACCATAATATGTGTACAAATTTTTACATTAATAAATTTAAAAGTCTTTTCAGGAAAAAATCTTGAAAAATCGCTATTTTTGGGCTTCCTGACTGCATATAACCTCTTAAGGAACTTCTCCGCATTTACTGGAAGAAGAGAAAACCACGGATAACTCATTCAGTCTCTCTTCTCTTCTCATCTGCCCGGACACAGATACAGAACAATATTAGAGGAATGTTACTACTATTTGACATATACTGATGCTTACGTTAATCCGTTTAGGATTCTGTTTCTCTGGTAATTTTTTTAATAAAATACAAATAGTTGACGAGGCGCTTCTGGGCACATGTCACGTCATTCTCCCTAAACAAATCAGTTGCTCTTTTGTGTCCCGGCTCCCGGCATTGTGCTCTGCCCGTATCCGCCGAGCGACGCTCCATTCGGCTCTCGGTGCCTCCGGCCCCCGGGCCCCGGGACCGCTCTACGCCGCGCCGGGTACCCGCCTATATCTCTCCGACAATGAGCCGGATGCCTTGCACCCCGTGTTGCCCGCCCTTCGAGCCCCGCCCCGATCACTCCCCTATCTGCGAGCAACTCAATGCGCATCGCCGGTAAATACGGAATAATTGCGCGGAAACTGATGGAAGATAACATCGACCGATTTGATGCTACTTAGGAACTAGGAGATCAGCTGTGTTTTAATCTGATCAAATCTCGTTTAACGGACAGATCGCTTTGGGAATAAACAGATTTTAATCGAATCCGCATAACGTGCTTGGCTATTCTTCGATGGGTCTGCGACAGGGGCGAACTGTGTATAGAAGCGATTATGCGCAGCTTACCATTATATTTGACTAACCATAATAATGTTTTATTTTAACTTTATTTACAGAAAAACAAATAAATAATTACCATTTATTTTAAATAATTTCCACTGTTTGTATTTTTATCCTAATATAAATATAAATGCTAATAAAGCGCGCCCAGCGCCTGCGGTGAGCCAAGAAACTAGCCGATTATTCCAGCTTATTTTTTCATACAAATAAGTGTACTATATTTTGAATGTCTTAATCCCAGTGCGGGTTTTTTCTCCTAGATTAAACTTGCAGATTACACAAATTATTCGAAGATTCTTGATTTGGAAAACAGTATTCCAAACGTTGTTTCTTGAGAACTATTTTTCTTTGAGATGATACTTTTGACATAAGACTATAATTACTTTCATGCGTCATATTGCAGGACATACAGCGCTCCACGCGGCCGTTTTTAGCACTATTAATTACTAGAACAATTCGGCCAGTTGACATTCCAATTGAATACCTAATATCGACTGAATTCATAGTGGTATTTTTTATTTATCTTTTAATGAATTATATATTAAAGTAATGGATAATATATCTATATAATATAATATAATATATCACGAAGTTACATCGTTTGAGTTGATTTCGTGGATTAAAGTTGTTGTATCACACAGAACCACAGAAAAATATCAATTTATAGTATATATTACTTACATTATATTATGAACCTCCAATGTATATGATATTTTTTTATAGCTTACCTGTAAATAAAATCACCATTCGCCACTGGTCTACGAGTATATATATAATCCAAATATACTGAAAGAGATCAGTTTGTATGTTTACAATAATTATACTAGAGCGAGATCTCATGCACCGGTTTACACACCCAGAAGCACGCACACTTATGCAAGTCAGAGTTCAGAAGGCTTCTGCGGATAATACGGACCTATTTTTCTATACATATCGGCAGTTTAGCAGCTATCTGCTTTGTTTTCATTAACTTCTACCTTATATTTGCAGTCTGCCTTACGTGACGGGTTAAACATATTAAACAACCCATAAATTGATGCAGACTACAATTGTCAAATAAATTAATAAATAACTCCCCACTAACATCCAGCATTTATCTACAAACATTTTGGCAAACTGGAAATATTCTTGATAAATACAACAGTCGTTACTCATCCGTTACAACAGACCTCTTTCACATTTTTATTTGTTTAATAAATAAATCTCCCAGCAGTATTTTTCTTTTTGTGTAATAACGAGCTGAACTCGGCAATGCTTTCCTATTGCTAGATTTGAGTATATATTCGTACAAAGATTAAATAAACACAATCGAAAGTTTGACAACAATTATTGTATACGTATATGCACATACATTATTATATTTGTATTTCGGATGACATAAATTGTGAGGATATACGGAATCTTTGATAAAAAATTGTTTTCCTGTCTGTTATTAAGATACAGATTTTTATGTCTTTCTGTCTTGCAGATGCCACCCCGATACTGTGTGAAAAAGACAACTGCATGTCGCAACTGCACCTTTCATGTCTAACTAAAAAAGACAAAATCGACGTTTCGCTGTCCCGTTTTCCGCACCTCAAAAGCGAACCGATTTTGTTTTTTTTTATTTAAATCCGAATTCAAAAAATGGTTTTGTGTTTTTCAAAAAAGTTTTCATATTTGTATACTGTGCGCTCGAAGACAGAGGATAAAACTGGCCATTTTTACTTACTTATTTGTGGTTCTAGTTCCTATAATAAACTATTTATCAAATAAACAAAACGATATGAACACGCCAATAGTAAATACCTAAAGTGTTTAAAAAAATACTCCTCTAGTGCCATAATCCAATGAGAAAATACGAGATTATGTTTGTATAAAGAAAAGTCAGTCCTCGTTTCCTCTTAGAAAAATATTGCTTAATAATGCTTTTCCGTAACCATACGATTTTTAAAAATGTATTAAACGTTAGTTAGTAATTACCATTGATAATTAGCATTACCAAAAATCCAGTATGACGAAATAAATGTGTAGAAATTATACGAAATTTAAGAAAAGAATCTGATTGGGATCCAAAAACAAATGTTGTTTGAATTCATTCAAATACAATATTTTTATGTATACTAAAAAATAACACCCTCCCAATATTTTTACTATTTGCATTCTCATCGAATGCAACTCCGGTGATGGACGAATAAAACACTTCCGCTCCTAACATTTTCCTCTTATTAAATTGAAGATATTAAGAACTATAAAAATGCCCATCGCGAAGCTCATTATTTTGCGAAAAACCGCACGTAAATCGGTCCAGTAGTTGTTCAGTCTATCGAGGACACACACACAACCATTGCCTTTTATATATGTAGATGCGTATTATTGTACGAAAAACGACTTTTTCTTTAGAGCATGTCATTATTACAATACTGTTTTCTCCGGTCACGCAGACATTTTTCACCTCTCCTATATGAAATATAGAAGATTCCTCATAGACAGGACACCGGTTTAGTTATACGATTTCAGTAATTATGTTTGTATGTTTATTACTATATATTGTACCTTTTACATTATTTTTATATACCTTTTTTCTTTTATCATTCATTAAATTTATCTTATTTCTAATTATTTTTATTTTATTTGCAACTTCTAAGTGCCTAGCATTTCTCAATTGTTTAATTGCTTTTATTTTGATGCCGATAATGTACTTAATCAATAGCTTACATCACTGTGGAAAATCAATATTGACTGTTTTCACTATTTTCGTTTGTTTATATTATTATTTTCTGTATACAATATATGTAAAAACTGTTGTTTTTTTCCCAAATAAAATATAAATAAATAAAAAACACCAATAAAATAGAAAACATCGAATCGGGAAAAGTAAAATGAATCTGACGGCGAAACGCATCAAACTGTCTAAAAATGCATCGAAAAAGAACAATGACACCCAAATCTCCTATCTACAAGCTACAAGATTCAGTATACTCGTCCAACAGATAAAAGCCATAAAAATAATGACCCCGGTGGACTTCCAGATTTATATTGACACATAAATCTATTTCTCTAACTACAGAGGAGAAAAAACAAAGAGTAAAGGGTTTTATTGGCCATCTGTTGTTCCTACACCAAATCAAAACATCATATTTTACGTTTTTTGTGCGTCTCCTTTCAAAACATTATCAGAAGTGTCATAAACTCGCGAGTTAACATCCTCAGCCGTGACGCGAGACGCGACGGGCCGGGTTAACACCGAACCGACCGAACGCCCACAAATAGCGAGCGCGGGACTTCTAGTCGGCTATTGTCCGATTGTCTCGCTCCGTACGGCGTCGTTACTCCCGTATTTACGGCGTGAGGACTATCCCATAAATAACGTGGCTTTGTTCGCCAGTAATAACCTTTACAAGTTTATGTGTATTAAGACAGATGCGAGATAATTCAGGTATAGCTCGAGGATATGTGGCAGACGCCAGCGGAGAACGGCTCGCGAGCCGCGGTAGGTGGGAATTCGTATGAGTAATTATGACGACGAGATATAGGAGGCCATAAAATACACAGGTGGAAACTAAAATGTGGAAACTAAAATGGCTATCTAAGACATTTTGCGTGCGCGAGTATTTTATTTCTCAAAACTCGGGAGACAACTAAAATATAAATAAATAATCCGAAGGCCCCTGTGGTGTAGTGACTGAGACGCTTCATTCGGTTCTCAGTTCGATTCTCGGTAAAAAACTGTAAATTATAATGATTTTTTTCAAGCTTGGGTTTTCTGTAGATAGTAGATACTGTCGCTCACCGCTGAATTGAGCTATTTATTCTGATATGATCTGTTTTAAATGCTATATTGTACTTTTAATTCTACTTACATGTATGTAAATGATTGTATTTGCAACTAATATATAAAAGGCTCGATATATAACTTCTCTAACCATGCTGATAGTATGTAGTACCGTGGAATAAACTCTCTTCAAAATCGATGAATAATGTTAGACCAGTTATTTTTATACAAATTAATAAATAATGAAATTGATTCTCCTAATCTACTTGAAAGACTTCCATTCCGTGTGCCATCTAGACCGACAAGACAAAATCTTCTGTTTTACACAGAAAACGCGCCAACAAAATATTTGAAAAAATCTACAATACCTAGAATATGCGACCAATATAACAATAGATTTACCGAGGCTGATATTTTTTGTGACAATGTATGGAAATTTATGTCAAAAATCATAGAAATTTGGAGAGAAGAAAATATTTAACTTTATTGTTATGTATTTTTTTTTTTTGTTTTTTTTCTTTTACATTTGTTATATTTAACATGATTTAAATTTTTGTATCTTACTCTTAAGTAAACAATTTTTTTGATGTGTGCGTGAGTATCCTACACTATAATATACAAAGAAATAGTCAATATTTGCGTACACACTGTTTGATTACCCAATAAAATGAATAAATAAATTTCAATTAAATAACACAAAAAGGTAGTAAATAAACAAAATGAATAAAGCAAAACATTACGATTCTACCAAAAAATTGCTCAAGATAAAAATTAACATCAGTATCAATTAATAAGCTGTAAACAGATTTAAAAACAACCGTAAAAATCTATAAAAAAAACTTTTGTTTGTTTATCTAAAAGATAAATCACTAAAAATCAAACAGGATGAATTTCTCGCTATCGTAAAAAATAAGGAAGCGTTAAATTAACATCACCCGCAGAGCGCAGCATCTCCTACAAATAAAGTGTCTAAAACTTAAAAACGTAAATTCCATTGTTGCCTTTATGCTCGCTTTCAACTACACCACAAATCTCCAGCTCCTACATTCCTATTTGCCCACCTACTCGCTTCAAGAAACGACAGAACCCTTCCTCATCACGCTTGCGCGGTCAACCCGTAATTTTCAATTAGGGGTGTGATTACACAGCCCGGTCTCGCCAGGGTCACCCAGCGGGGGCCGGCAGCTCGGAGAGGAGGAACAAGACTCGGGCCCTGCGATACTCCGGTAGCGAGCCCCCGCTGGTCCGGCAGTACCCGCGCCGCAGTAATTGGAAGGTTAACATGGGAGACTGATTGGGTTTTAGAGCAAAATTTGACGCAGTTATTATTGAAAACTCGTCCGGATTTTGTTTATAAAGAATTCATCGATGACGCGGCCTATTACTCGATTAAAACAAAATAAATGAGCAATGAAAGCGCTCATCCTTTTCCCCAAACCGATCATAAACCCTTTGTTCAGTTTTGCGTATTCCCTATCAATTTTCTAAAACTACAATAACCCATCACGCCGTTTCGAAATAAAAAGAAAAACAGAAAATAATAAAAGAGTAAATACTCATTAAAAATCGAAAGCAGTTTTTTCTTGGGTTAAAAAAAATTCTTAAAATTTACTTTGAATTAACATATTACAACAGAGATAAAGAAAATTTAAGAGAAGGTAATATTGAAGTCTAGGCATCTACAGGGCTTATGACCTGTCAATGGCTGGTTTAAGTGGCCGCTTTACACACTGTGTAACATTCACAATTCTGCCCATATTTGAACATCTGTATTCCTTCAATTCTTTCGTCTGTTGATAAATCCACCTGGTCCATGAAGAAAAAAATAACACTTTCAGGCGTTGCCTAGTATGTAGGTGAAATAATTCAATTAGATGAATCTCACCCGCATAAATAAAGGTTTCAGCTCTTTAACTTCACAAACATCAACAGATGAAAGAATTGGAGGAATATAGATGTTTAAATATGGGCAGAATGGTGAATCTTACACAGTGTGTAAAGTGGCCACTTAAACCAGCCATTGACAGGTCTATAGATGCCTAGACTTTTATATTACCTTTTATTAAATGTTCTTCATCTCTGTTGTAATATGTTAATAAAAACAGCTCCCCAGGGAGTTGAATCCAGTCCTTGTCTACAAAAATTTGGACAGACTCAAAATATTGTTTATTTACTTTGAATTTGTGTACTGATATATTTGTTTTAATCAATTCATCGGGGAGATCATTGTATTTTTTCATTCCTTTGAAAACAAAACTATTTTGACCATGACTTTTGTGGAATTTTTATAAATGAAATAAATCATTTTTGGTTTGGCGTGTTCATGTTGACGTTTAATCATCATAATCAATCGAAGCAAAGTAAAGTTAAGTCGCACGCAAAAAATAAAAATCCACACATTAACCACTCTTTAGAGTCTAGAGGGTCGGGAAGATTCAGAATTGCATTTTCTGGTAAATTGATGCAACATTTTCTTTCACTAGGTTTTTTGTGAAGATGCCTTTGGCGAAAGTGCTTTTTGGTCAAATAAAACAAAGCAAAACTTAACCGAGGCATATTATTAATATTTTTATCAACAATAGAGTTTTATCGAGTAATATCTATAAAAAAAACCTATAAAATCTATTTTAAAAAAAATCTTGTTTTTCAGTCAATAAAAAAATAAAAAACTTTTTCGCGGTCTTGAACCCGAGACCTCGAGCAATCTAGTACAGCTTTCCACTCGGTTCCAAGTACAATACGGAGACGATACATTTATTTTAATTTTATACAATGAATACTAATTGGCCAACAGAGGTAAAACTGTAAGTATTGAATAAATTTATTTATTTTTAATAAATTCTCGAAGGTTTTACAGCCAGAAAAGCCGTAAAATAATTTAATTGTAAACAAAAAAGGTGACGTATACTAGATAGAATTCGATGGAAATTAATAAAAAATTTATGACATTGGCGCCATGGAGATCTATGGCACATAGAACTTCGTCGCGTTATAGAAAATTATAGCCTGTATATGATTTTTAACCCATAACTACCATCGTCCAAAAATATTACGTCTCCACTAAGTATGGGTCAATTCGGACCATACTTTTAAATGTAGTTTAATGAGTGTGTATAGTAGTTAGTAGTAGCTGTTTTCTTTAATAATCATTGATTATTTATTAAAGGAAAGAACACTAATTCAATTTAATAAAATATATCATGAATTAGTTCACAGTGGAGTCCTGGTCCCGACTCTGATGTATGGGAGCGAAGTATGGAATTGGAAAAATAATGATAAAAGTAAGTTGAATGCTGTCGAAATGCGATCTCTCAGGCGAATGTGCGTTAAAACTATGTACGATAGATGCTCAAATGTCGAGATCCGTACATTATGTAAGGCCGAGATATGTACACGATATAATTCATTTATCTCTTTTTGATAAATTGCATTGGTAACTTTTTCCTTCTAATGCATTAAAAAATATCTAAAAGGTTTTTAATGAGGCGAGGTGGCTAAAATTTGGTTAAGTGACATTTGCTTGTTTATAATCTGGACAATGCAAAATATTAAAGTCAGTCAAAGGAAGGAAATATTAGGAATAATTATTATAATGTTGTGTCTAAAAATATTTTTTTATTTAAAGTCACAAAATGAAAAAAAAATCGCACTTAGGCAACGTTTTTAATTTTTTATTAATATCCCTACAGAGATGAGGTAGAATTTTTTCAAATTCAGGATTATGGATATTCGAGCGTTTACAGGGCTTATGACCTGTCATTGGCTGGGTTAAGTGGCCACTTTTTTTTTTATAGTAACGTTTTTAATAGTTACTTTTCTAAACATTTTAAAGTAAATTTTCAATGTTATTTCAATTCGCTGTAGGTACTTATAAACTTATTAAAAGCAATAAAAAGGTGATGATAAATTTTGCGTTCTCTTTCAAAACGTTGCTTTGACTAATATTTTTTTGTTTAATTTTTTTTTTTACAATACACATAGGAGGTAAAACAGAGTATTAAAAAAATAAAGGATAATTACATATCAATGAAATACATATTAATAGTAAAAAAAGAAAACAACAAAATCCCACAAAGGCATGGCCTGTTCGGCGATTTAAAAGTTAATCCAAGTATCCGGATTTCTACATATCCAGATATATCTGGCACTCATTAATCCGGATAAATAGTTTTACTGCGGTAAGTTTTTTTTACTAGTTATCAAACGATAAAATTGGATATGCCAGAGTCTTCAGCGGGGTAAAAGTGTAGTTATAATAAGTATATCTACATGCGAAGCATTAGCATAAAAAATGTCGATATCTTATCGATCTGTTTATCTACCTTTTACAATAATCCCAATTATTTGGGACCCCCCGCGGACGGACATAGCTATCATTTAAAAATACCACAAATTATGCTAATTCCAATCAGTATTACACGGTGCTACTAATTTTACACCGTTTAGCGGTTAACAGGAAACGAGGGGTCAATTTGAATTATTCATACGGAGTAATCTGATGTTATGTGTTTTATAGCAACACTAATGGCCGAATGCCTAATTAAGTAAATAATGTTTAATGTTTGCTTAAGTTTTACAATAATTTTGACTGGTAAAATACGTCGCTAGCGGACAAACAGCGCACCTCCACACTCCGCACTGGCCATTAGACATTTGTTCACTTAGGTAATCTCGAATTTTATTGATTGATTCGGCATTCACTTCGTAATGATAAATAGACTTAAATATTTTTTTAGTTGATAGAATTTCATCCGTCCACGCGCTTTGTAGCAACAAGACTTTTGGTGATATTAGCTTCCATATTATGTCTAAATTAAACTTCAACTGTAAATTGGGTCCACATTTTTAATCGCCCATGCCCTCTGTAGCTGCAGGACGTGTAATCTAGATTATATTTTTTTCTTTAAATATACTATGTTTTTATTTTTTTCTCATGTACTTGTATATAAAATTATATAAACTCTTATAATAAACAATTAACAACTACAATAGTGTAAGCCACTCTCCAAGCACAAGAGTTAGTCTCTTTTTTGGAGAGTTACAGTGATAACATTTACTAGATGTGTAAAAGTAGATATGTATAGAATTAAAAAAAAAAAACTTTTTATGAAATTTATTAATAACAAAAATTATTTGAAAACGATTATTTATAAATAATAACATTTCTTATCCATTTTAATATGCATTGCAAATGTGAGCTTAATTTCTAAACCTTCTTGTAGCTGCACGACGTGTTGTAATTTAGCTCCTAAATAATTCAATAATGTTTTGAGTATGTCCAAATGCTTGCAGACTGGCTGGATTTCTTCCGTAGGGAGTTATTCATATTTAAATTTATTGCAATAGAGATTTATCAAATATACTCAAAACATTGTTGAATTTACTACCCGGGAAAAGAAGAAGTATAAAAATTGGAAAATTGTTTTCAGGCGTTGCCGAGTCGGTGATATGGTTCAGCCGGATGAACCTCACCCACATGATAAAGGTTTCAGGTCATTTACTTCACAAATGTCAACAGATGGAAGAGTTGAAGAAATGTGGATGTTTAAACATAGGCAGAATGGTGAATGTTACACTGTGTGTGTAAAAAAAACACAAATTACAAATTTAAAAATAAATTACAAATTGAAAAGCTTCAGTAAAATATATTTATCTATAGAATCACTTTGTAAAGCACCCTTGAGGTATTATATTATGAAAATGACGCTATGTAAGTTATCCATGCCTAGGCTTCCCTATTCCTTTCTCAAAAAGGTTTCCCCTTTCTGTTGCAACAAATTTGAATTTAAAAAATAAAAATCCTAAATAATTATTAAATTTAACCCTATTGGAAATGAAGAACTATAATCTAACCGCCTATGCGCTCTGTAGCTGCAAGGCGTGTTGGGGTGTTTATCGTACAGCGCCCTTAAAATGATTTGCACAAGAATGGTGCTATTTGAATTATTCTTAATTCGTATCGACTAATCTCCAACAAATTGATATCTCTTAATGTTCCATCACGTAGACTCAGACATTATGAAATTCTGTGCCTCGGTCATCATAAGACTAATCATGGTTTCCATGCGCCTCTACCCAGAATGATAAGATTTGTAAATTAAAATCAAGATCTAAATTATTTTGATTGCAAATTGAGTTTTTTACAAATAGTTAGTAATAATTCACTGTATATTTTTAGAATGAACCTGGATTCCATAATGCCTGCCTAAAGTATTAACTTGTCTTTGCTTTTCTTTGTTATATATCTTATATTATTTGTTACTGTATTATTATTGTTTTTCGTTACATAATTTGTTTAAATTGGACATTGTCCGTAAATTTGTTAAATAAAATAAAATAAATAAATAAACGCCCAGTTTTATCTGCCGTCTTCTGCCGATAAATATTTAAAAAAAACGCAAAGTTAACGACAGCTAACAAAATTTCATCATTTCACTCACTATCGGTACGTTTTTGGGGTGTGGAATTCGGGAATGCGAGACCTCGATTCGTCGATTTTAGTTGGGTAAAATCAGTCCGACGCGCAGTTGTCTTTTACGCACAGCATCGGGGAGGCATCTGCGAGAAGATGACAGAAAAACTATGTTCAAATACCTATTCATCTAAGTGCTCTGCCACCGCGTATCCTGTTAAGAAAATAAATAGGGGCGTTATAAGGGACAAGGGACACAGGGATGGATGAGACGGGACGGACGTTGACATATTTAGTCGCCCGAAACGACAGAATCTATTGACCGTTAAATTACATACTTGAATCATTCTACATCTATTATATGTACGTAATATTTATATTATTAAATAGGGGAAACAAAGAGACGCACCAAAATTTAAACTGAATTTTAAGTAATTTAAATACAAAGGTATCCACCACCATTTAAATAAATACTTTTTAAAAATCCAACAGATGGTCTCAGAAACAGGCTCGAAGAAACTTGTCACTTTTAGTGGGAGACTTTTAAAAAAATATTTATTTATTATTTATTTATTTATTCATATTTTTCTCTTACGAACTATAATTAATAATAAAAATAATCAGACCTCACTGGGGTTACCCGTGCCGAGGACACTTAACAATATACTTTTTTTAAATGTTTTTACATTTGAAAATAAACAAAGAAGACTAACTTAATAAACAGAGATAATCAACAAAATATTGAGACAGTTTTGAAAACTAGATATTTTTGTACATCTATATTATTTATATTACAAAACACACAATGAAAATAACAAAAACCTAACATAAGCTATACACTTGTGGAGCAGTTGATTCAATATTGGTTTGGGCGAATGAGACAATCCATTTAACTTCTACCTAGCTCCACTATCCATTTTTTTACAGCCTTTTTAAACATTTTCTCGTTACTAATTGTTTTAATAGATAGTGGAAGTAGGTTATAGATTTTAATTGAATTATACTTAAAATCCCTTCGTACGAAGGTGGTATTAGTTTGTATTTGTTTAAGTTGTCTTTGAGTTGAAGATCTAGTGATTATATTATTTGTTTGTGATGTATTGTAGGGGTTATGTCTTTCATTTGAGTAAGAGTAGTTTTTGAATCTGTAAGTGAGTATTGCTTTAGCGTATAATCGTTTGATTGACACTTGACTACCGAAATTAAATAGCCGCGAGTTTATTTTTTTATTACTGGGATCTCTAATAACATCTCTATTTTTTTCCTGCTTATGTTGGAAGTTGGCATCAAATATAAAAAGTAAGTTTTATAGCTTAACAGCCGGCTTCTGACCTGTTTGTTTGTATTGAAGAGAATTCTCGTCTTTCTAAATGGTAATTCAAGGAAGTTTTCAATAAAATTCAATAAATTTTAACAAATTTTATTGAATTAACATATATTGTAATAAAATAACACATAATTCATGAAATTTGTCAATTAACCATCAATTTGAAAGCCAGTGATTATTTAAAATAAACGTTAAATAAATTCTAAAGAATAAAATAAAAAATACCAAAATTTTATAATAACTTATTTAGTACTTTCATATACGTCAAAAGGGTTCAATTAATTTAATAGATAAATAAACCCTTAAAAGTAGAATGTGTCTGTTTTGTGAACGTGTTCACTGTTCACACGCCATGGTCAACATAAAAGGTTTGACATTTTTATAATAATAAATTTGTCCTTCTGAGAAAAGATTACATTTGATAAATTAACTAATTCTATCTAACATAAATCCCACATTGTGTGATACAATATACATAAATAAAACCACAGAGTATTAATATAATGGTGTAGTGGTTAGTCGGGTAAGCTACCATGCATAAAGGCCTGGATTCGATTCCCGATAATGTACATGAAACACTTACAAAAAAAAATTGGTTATTTTTAATGTATTATATTTATCGTTATTTTTTCATCACTCCGCGGCTCCGCGCGTGACATCACCAGTTCTCTTCTATTTTACCTCTAAACCTTTGGGTAATTTTATCATTATTTTTTTATGCAACCGATTTTGACAAAAACGCAATAATTATTTTAACATTTAAGTTTGTAAGTAAAAATTATTGATAATGTTTGGATAATTTATATGGCGCCATTTTTGTGAAAATCACCTCAAGAACGCTGTACAATAAATAAATATCCCAACACGTCTTGCAGCTACAGAGCGCATGGACGGTTGGGATTCTAGTTCCTCGTCTCCAATTATAATATATATGAGCTAGATAACAGAACGTTTCGCAGCTACAGAGCGCATGGACAATAAGAAATCTAGCCCCTATTTACATTTTTATTTTTAAAAAAATTATTGGACAATGAAGTTTAGAGTTTAATTGATATTTTAAAAACGAAATATTTTAAAAGCAAATTTATAAAATAAGAAGTTAGATAACAACAAGTTGATGGAAGTTCATTGTAATTTATTATATAAATAAAAGACGAGTGATACTTTAATCCACAAATTTGGAATATCCAGTGACCGGTTTCATCGCTTTCGCGACATCTTCGAGACTGGTATCTTACTGGTCAACTCATTAGTTAACCCAAAAAAAAATATAATGATCGTTAAGATAAAAATAACTTTATTTAATTTACTTTCATATAATTTCGAATTATCTGTCCTTACCTCTGTTTTGTATAAATACATTGAACTCCGTAATAATGATACCAGTCTCGAAGATGGATTGAAGTATCACTCGTGTTTTATTTATATAATAAATTATTTTCGCTTTAAACGTTTTTATCTCAAGTTTTTACTTTGCAATTTGCGTAATTCGAACCTCTTTATATAAAGAGAACAACTAGTTTTCTGTAACACAGATCTAAAGATCTCTTAATAGATGAAGAAGATTAAGCAGTTTGCTCTAATTAGTAATAAAAAAATGATATTTCAATATATAAGTACTATTTTTTCTAATAAACAATGATCTGATTGAGTGTGAGAAATGCGGCATTGCATATTTAGTTTAGTTTAGTAAATTCTTTGAATAGGATTAATTGAATCGCTTATAAACGTCAGTTAATTACACCGATATTATACAATTCAACAATTAGTAAATTAAACACAACAAACGAATAAATTCATATCAACAACGCAATTAAAATCAACAAACTAAAATCAATAAACACAAATCTAACGCCAAGCTGTCTTTTCGTGAAAACATTCTTCAAATCTTTCGATAGCTCTTTTCAAACAAACATATTTTTTTTGTTGGCAAAGCCTGAATTTCAAGAGGTACCTTGTTATAGAATCGTATACAGTTTGAGGCAAAGGAATTATTGATTTTTCGCAGTCTATAAGTGGTCACAACTAGCATATCTTTGATTCTGGTGTAAAACCTTTGAGACATAAGTATATTCCAGTTTTAGATTTTGTTTTTGAAGAATCATAGAATTGGTTGTATCTAGTAGCTCAATCACAAATAACTATCGACGTGCTAATAAGCGACGTGATAACAATTTCTCACCGTGGTTGTTTAACATCCGTCAATACCTAAGATTAAATGTCAAAATATTTCAGTTTCGTGATGTATAATCCTGCTGCACAGTCATATATTTCAATTTCAGCGGTGTAAATATGGAAAATATTCCCAAACTGCTATATTTATTTATTATTCATCATGCTATTCATTGCATTTAGCCGGCGCGGCGGTTGGCAAGCCAAATGTCAAGAAAAGCAGTCGTCATGGTAATTATAATTTAATTTTCACTTTTTTGTATTAGATACTCATTACTATTTTGCAAATGCAATATATTGTATTATTTTTTATGGTAAACGCCGATTTTCCACCAGTGAACTGTTTTTATTTAGGAGGAAAACAAAAAACAAACCGACAAGAGCTTTGACTTAGAGATTACACACGCGTTGATTTATGACTGCGATAACTTAAGCACGTTCATTATTGTTCATTGTGATTGCTCAAATGCTTAGCATGTTTTTAAGCACGTCGATAGTTATTTGTGATTGAGTTACTGGGAGTAGTTTCGATTAGATAACACAAATTAAGGCGATCTAATCTAGAAGAAGTTATTTATACATTATGAATACAATTTATAGACATTCAAAAGATACACATATTTAAAAATTAAATTACTTTAGTATATTTATTTTTAAAAAAAAAATCATTTTTAACATTCTGATATAACGAGGGGGTACGTAGAAATATCAATAAAATAGTAATCTTGTGTTGAGTTTGTATAATAACGCTTTTTTTTAATGCGTCGTTTGTCGTTAGGTTTTTATATTACTAAATTGAAGCGTTAAAGGGTTTTTTACAAAAACTACATAACTGAAATCGAAAAAACATTTTGTACTAAAAATTCAAGAAACATTTACATTGTTTAGAACACAATATTGTAAAACATGTTTTCTACGTTTCATAATATTGTTACGTATCATTTTTGGGTAATCCCGTTGTTGGATTCGTTCCACTGCCACCATTGCCGGAGTCGTCTTCACAGTTCAGCCTGAAGATGGCTCCTGCAATGGTAGCCGAAACGTCGGAACGAACCCAACTTACAGAAGATCACCGAAAAAAGATGCATATTGATAACAGCGGCCGTGAAAACCTACGCACCATACGCAACATAATATGTTGTTTAAAACGTTCTAAATGTTTAACTAATTTTTAATACAGAATGTTTTTTCAGTTAGCGAAGAAATATTCCAATTTCATTTATGCAGTTTTTGTAAAAAAAAACCTTTAATAAGAAAGTTCAGTGATTTAATTTGATAATAGACTATAAGAAGCCGAATTAAAAATAAATAAATAAAGTATCATATTATCAGCGCTATGATTTTTGCATTTCTGAAATTAATCCGGGTGTGACGTCTCGAGTTCTCTTCCGCTTCTTTTTGGTTAGTTCTGCCTATTTTATTTTATTGGACAATGAAGCTTAGAGTTTTAAGTGATAAGTATTTAAAAAAACGAAATTAAAAACAAATTTATGAAAATAGACGTTAGATTACAACAAGTCTTGCAGCTACTGAGCGCATGAATGGTTGGAATTCAAGACCCCATTTACTAAATTTAAATATTTGAAAGTTGATAACATTTACCCATTGAAGCTAGATTACTAATCGTCTTGCAGCCACAAAGTGCATGGTCGAGGGAAATTCTATCATTGGTTGATTCGTATGAACTAGTGACGTCGTTCAAAGCAGTTTGTTTTTATTAAAATATATTTTTTTATGCCGTATAATTGAATGCTCTAATTTTTACCGCGCGTAAGAACACATTTTTTGTGTGACCGTAGTGTTAAAGTTCCTCATTGTCATTCATGAACGAAACGAAAAAATCAGTATTAATTTCTTATATTTTTATTAATTCAAATATTAATAAAGAAAGTTCATTCACTATTTTAGTAATATACATATGTATATTTATTAATTTGGTGCACATGAAGACTTATTTTTTAAATATATAAAATACTTTACTGAACTACATAGTAACCTACATAAACAACATTTCAAAAACTATAAATATTTATATATTTTTTTTAATGCTTTACCTTTTCATATTAATGTAGGTACCTACCTATATATTTCGTTAATATTTGTAGTTAATAATGTGTACTTACTGGATACCATTTTTAAAGTTATGCAATTTTATCATGTTTATTATGTATTTGTAATACGTAAATATGTATTTTTTTTCTTCATATTTATGTTAAATGTACCTATTTGTTAAAGGAAATTTATGCCGTTTATGTAAAAATAAATCAATATGTAAAAATAAAATGCTTTAAATAGCTATAAAAGCTAAATAAAATAGAAAAAAACAGTTTTTTTATGCCCTGGGGTGGGGGTGCGGGCCCTCAAAATGGTATTTTTTTAAAGTATATTTATTAACCTACCTAAATCGAATTAAAGATAAGAACTCGATTACATTATGTATTGTAAATTAATATATTTACTTAAGTAATAATATTTAAAAAATATTATATTTACCACTTTCGCCCTATGTCGCAAGTTTCACTGCACTGGACAATTAATTGTTTTTTTAAAACACTTTTTACACAGAACATCACTTTGTAATTAAATTTCATACAATAATTTAATACTGTTTATTAAATTTATTATTGATTGAACCAAAGGTTAATGTGCGCTTTTAAAATAAAAATTCAAAAAACTTATTTTAATGAGTATAAAATAAAAAAATTGCGTACACTTAATTTGCACTTAATTTGAGCGAATTTAGTTTAAGTTTAATTTCGGTAGGTACTTGAGAATTTGATTTGACTGGCCACTGAGAGAACGCGCCGAACAACACAATTATTTAAAAAATATATTTTTTTCCGAATTTGACAGTTGGTTGCGTTTGTTTCTATTTAAGTTGGCGCTGGATGCGCGGGAAACGATGGAATTGATTTGTTTCCGAGTTTGTAGACAAATTAGGGCGAGTTTGATATCAGAATATGATCCGAGACGTAATATAATCAGTTCAGTTCGGGCTCAAATACACTCCAATACTGCTCGCGTCACCCCTCACTCCGTTCAACTGAAATTCAAAACTTCTTCGACCCATGGCGGATCCATTGGCGTATCTTCACACAGATAATCGCCCAAATGGCTACAAGCCACCTAACAAAAAAACTCGACTCCCCACATCGCGATTCGTACAATCGTTTTCTCCGTTTACTCGGCACTTTACCTTCCCTCGCCGCTGGTTTGCTGGGCCAGGATCAACAATATAAATGAGAGAATGAGACACCGGCCCTTCTGTATAGCGGGGTCTCTGTCGCACTCGTGAAAAGGATACGCCTGTCGAACATCTACCACATCTGAAAATTTGGGTCGCTCGAGGTGGAATAAAGTACAACGCCAAATATTATTTTAATTGATGATAAAAATATTACAATAATAAATATCTTTAATAAAGAAAACGTAATTTCATCTAAATTAAATAAAAAAATATATCGACACTGGAAAGAAAAAGTAACCAAGTGATATCTCGTTGTAAATTAGTTCGTTTTTTTCAACAGACCATTTTTAACGAAATTGAGTTAATTGTACAGAAGTTCTGAGGAAGATTTTTTTATAAAAAACAAATATTTTATTTATTTTTTTAATGTTTAAGGGGTTTTTTTGACGAATTTGGTCTTTGTTCATGCTTATTTCGTAAAAAAAACTTTAAAGCTCTATTTCTGAAGATTTATGTTTTGGTCAGTTGGACAACTGCTTTTGCAGTTTGGCGGGAATTTAAAAAAAAAATTGTTAAGAATTTAAAAAAGAAAAATAAATAAAAAAAAAAAAAAAACGAACTGAAGCAACGATCCAGCAACTTTACAAAAGGGCCAATTAAAGTTTTTTTGTAATTAATTACACATACGTCTCATTTCGGCATGAGTCCTATATAATTTAAATAAAATAATAAAATACGATGTTCTCCATTAATTAAAAAAATACACAATTTAATTGGCTCTTTTGTAAAGTTTCCGTACGTCGCATGGTATTTTTTTCCTTTACAGAGTTGATATCTATAATGTGGTCTTATTGAGATACAATAATACACAATAACAAAGCCAACACCTAACTAATTTGCATTTATTTCATTAAATAAAAATATTTTCAATGTAATTTTATTATAAAATGAAACGGAACTATTGAATAAGCTTTTTTCTAATTATTTTATTAAAATGTGACCTAATTAAATTTAGATAGGGCACATGAGCAATGGAGTCAAAAACATTCATACAACTTTTTGGCACTATTTAACGCACAATAATGTGTTCTTTGTTTAATCTAAAACAAAATACAAAAATTTTGAATCCCACATTAACATAAATTCCTTCACATTTCTTAATTCGCAGTTATCTAATAAAATACCCGCAAAATTAAAATATTATTCAAATCATAAAATGTTTTTTTAATATTTTTGTGTGGATATTCAAATATAGGTAAAATAGTGTGCGTAACACAGTGAATAAAGTGACCACATAAACCAGTCATTGTTTCAAGGATAAGAAAGATTCTGCCTTATTTAAAATCTTATACTACAGCATTTGTCGAAACACTAATATCAAAATATTAAAATTATTGTTTCCTGAAAATACACTCTGGAAAACATTTCCGTACAAACAATCATCTTCATCGTACATTGTGTTAGTAATGAAGAGATCTACGAAAAGCGGGAAGATGTATTCCAAAGAATTCCAATTTGTGCGACGATTTGACTAATCTACACATTCTGTTCATTGGAGTATAAAAATAAAGATGCCCTTAGAAGATTAAAAAGTCATCATCATTCCCTTTCACACCTCATGGTGCATAGGGCACTGCATTAGTACATCAATCGCGGCGTATCTTGATCAATTTTGTTACATTATTATTAATTATTTATTATTTCAAAAGAAATTGAGTTGTGATCCCGTGGCTAGTGTTGTGGACTCACGGATCAGAGGTCCGAGGTTCGAACCCCCCTCTACCCTAACTTGATTTCCTTTTTCTAATTGTGAGTTATTTACGACTCGTTGAAAATGGCCACCAAAATTGAAATATTTAGGTAAATTATAAGAACGCTAATATTTCTTTAAAAAAAAAAAAATTAACCCGCTGACATGAAGGTAAGAAGATCGACCTTACGCTTCAGGTATCAGTCCAGGGACTGTGAAATATTCTGGTGTGGAAACACCCTTTTAAATGAATATTTCATATAAACCATGTCGGAAATCGAACCCAAAACCTCTCGCGTAGTAGGGAAACTCAAACGTGCTGACCATTACACCACGAGACCAAATTAAAAGATTAAAAAGTAAGTTTACTAAATGTTATGTATAGTCAATTTTAACTTTTGGTGACACGGTTGGGAACATAAAAAGAAATTGAAAATGAAAAATACTAGACTTTAGCACATTTAGGCTGTAAGCGCTTCAACTTGACTGACAAAATGTAGCCAGTTTGCGTGTGTGGGTGTAATCATATGTTTGTGTATAAGTAAGTAATACGTACCACATACCATGGATACTATACCTAGTTACCTACACATGTGTGCAATATACATGCATTACATTGATAACCGTGAAACTATGTGATAAAGAATTTTCTTCACTTTTCCAGAAGTCCAGAACGCGGTGGGTAGTCAGTTTTTCCACGTGTACCTACACGTGGAAATCTATCCGTATTCGGTACCTAGTTAGTCCGCCTCGTAGTCTAGTAGTCGGCCTGTTTGCCTACCACACAAGAGGCCTCGGGATCATTGCAAATATTTCTCGACATTGTTGTCATGAAATATTTGCAATATTTTAAGTTTGTCCAAATGTTTGCCGACAGACTGGAATGAAATAAGATACAATCAATTAAAATAAAACAAAATTAATTAAAAAGACAAGACAAGACAAGACAAGACAAGACAAGACAAGACAAGACAAGACAAGACAAGACAAGACAAGACAAGACAAGACAAGACAAGACAAGACAAGACAAGACAAGACAAGACAAGACAAGACAAGACAAGACAAGACAAGACAAGACAAGACAAGACAAGACAAGACAAGACAAGACAAGACAAGACAAGACAAGACAAGACAAGACAAGACAAGACAAGACAAGACAAGACAAGACAAGACAAGACAAGACAAGACAAGACAAGACAAGACAAGACAAGACAAGACAAGACAAGACAAGACAAGACAAGACAAGACAAGACAAAATAAAACAAAACAAAATAAAACAAAACAAAATAAAATAAAACAAAAAAAAATTAAATTAAATTAACTAAAATGAAATGAAATATATTGAATTAAAAAGAATTAATAAAAAAATTATTACAGATACGAAAGTGTCCTTCTAAGAAAAATGAAATATGTGGTAAAACTGCATTCATAACATACATCAGCCTAATTCAGACTTACGACAGTGTATTTCAGGAGGTGCGCTTATTGGAGCTCTGGTGGAATCCTGTTGTAATCTACTTTGGTGTAGAAAGAGACGATAGAACGCCACGCGTGTGCTTCTTTTTTTACATTTATATTAAATTTATTTTTTTTGCACCACAACAGGCCAGGAGGCCTAATTACAGTGGTGAGTTACATCACAGAGCACCCAGGCTTGAGAAAAATCACATTTTTAATTTTTGTGTTCTCACCGGGAATCGAACCCGGAACCTTCCGTGCGTGAATCAAGCGTCTTGCACCACGGAATATTTTATCCCACAAATAATGTTTATTTATTTGACACTATATACGAGTACATACACCATATATATACGTATAAGGGCGGGCATATTGGCTTAAGGCTATTTCTTCCCACCTACCCAATCCGTTCGCTTTGAGAAAATTACAAGTACATGGACATATTCTAGGTAATTAACAAATTACAACGGAGATGGAGAACATTTTAAAGGAGGACTATGGAAATCTAGGCATATATAGAACTTGTGACCATTGACGGTGAATGTTACACGATGTGTAAACTGACATCTTAAACCAGCCAGACAGAGACCAGGACACCAGGAGACTAGAGAGCAGGACACAGAGAAGAGGAGAAAGGATAGAACGCCAGATTTATCTGCCTTTTCATACATACCCTGTCCTCTATATACATTCACACATCTTCTGATGCATGCGCGATTATTTCTACTGACACGTCATTCTTCGAGTAGGTATTTGTTGAATTTGGTCTTTCTCGGTCTTCCTCGCTTTCTGCATCCATCAACATTCGCATCGTCAATTATTTCCCCGTTCATTCGCTCCGCATGTCCGACCCAACGCGGCCCCCCTTTCTTGACTTAGTCGATAGTGCCAAGCGGCCTAAGTGCTTATCTCAGCCTTGCGTAATGCGCGGATCTCGACATTTATGCACTTACCGCACAAACGAGTAGTTTGTGCGGTAAGTGCATAAATGTCGATTAAGTGCAGAAATGTATTTTCATCTTTATTTTTCGATTTAAAAAAAATATTTTTTTTTTATTAAATCATGAAAAAAAAATTCTACTTCTATGAGTTACAACAAACTCATTTTGGGACAGAATAATATTTACATAAAGGCATAGTAATAATAATAATATAGTAACAAGTAATATTATGTACATAAAACTGAAATAAGATATCAAGCAAGTATATAATACAAAGAAATTATAACAATTCATAATAAAAATTAATATTTACATATTGTAAGAAAAAAAATATTCAAAAAGAAATTTCACTTCCATACAAAAGAGTCAGCACTAATACTCCATTGTGAACGGCTAATTTTGCTTCCTGCGACAAACTAATACATTATTACCTTCCTGTCAATAATTATAAATAACTTTTACAGTGCCATTTTCCTAATAGACACCTACTTTAGTAAAATAACAATGATTTAGATAAAATTATCAATAATACTTCTTATTTAAATTCGACCAACGAGCGCTTTCGCCTAAAAAGCATCTTCAGGACTGGTAAATTGTTTACAACATTTTGAACTTTTATAAACATCTTCCTACACCAAATAAGATTCCAATAGGATTCCACCAGCTCCAATAAGTCGCACCTCCAAAAATACACTGTCGTAAATCTGAATTTGGCTGTTCGAAGTTACGAAGGCAGGTTAACCACATATTTTATTTTTCTTAAAACACTTTCGTATCTCTACGATTTATTTCTGAGCGAGGTAACCACAAAATTCAGTACTTACACATTATTTGAAATTGTAAGTATATGACCTTTCGTATCTAACACCAACTAAAGAACTGAGAAAATGTGGATGTTAAAACATAGGTAGAATGGTGAATGTTACACAGTGTGTAAAGTGGCCACTTAAACCAGCCAAAGACACGTCATAAGCCTTGTAAATGCCTAGAATCCCATATTCCCTTCTCAAAAATGTTTTACCGTTCTGTTGCAACAAATCTAACTAAAGAACTAGATATTTAAATTTTAATAAACTTTTTCAACTAGAATCTTTAAAATTTATTCATAAGTTAGCCACTGATATTATCGTGGACAAGAAATAAAACTTCAAAAACTGCAGAAATTCTAATAAACATAATACAAGAATATCAGAACAATATCACATACAACATTCCAAAACAAGACAAGGACAATCGAGACTAATAAATCAGTAACTGGAATTGTACAATAAACTACCAGACAAAACCAAACAAAATACTCAGACAACCTTTTCAAAAGATGTAAAAAATATTATTATCAACAACAGAGTTTGAATAAAAAATTATAAACAATTTTTGTAAAATAAATGTAATAATCTGTAAGGGTTGATAATGATGAATTTACAAATTAAAAAAAAATTGTAATGTTTGAGTATGTCCAAATGCTTGCAGACTGGCTGGATTTCCTCCCTAGGGAGTTATTCTTATTTAAATTAATTTCAACAGAGAGAGAAAACATTTTTGAGAAGGGAATATGGAAGTCTAGGCATTTACAGGGCTTACGACACGTCATTGGTTGGTTTAAGTGGCCACTTTACACACTGTGTAACATCCACATTTCCTCAACTCTTCCATCTGTTGACTTTTGTGAAGTAAAAGAGCTGAAACCTTTATCACGTGGGTAAGATTCATCCGTCTGAACCAAATCACTTATCTCAAAAATGTTTTCTCTCTGTTGAAATAAATTTTAAAAAATTAGCCTTTGTTCTTTGAACATAGAATTAGTAGAGTTTTTAAACCATTTTAATTATTTTTTTTAAAATTTAATTTTTAATTTATTTTAGTTTTGATTTTATTTATTTAACGCATGCGTGCGGCGAATGTGGGCAAAGTGGGGGGATTTTTGGACACAGTCAGATGTATTCAAGTAAGATTCTACGCTCTTTCTGGACTATTTTTAATTATTTGGTTTTACCTCTCTTTCGCAACAAATTTAGGTATTTTGTGCGCTTAATTTTCCAGGATTTATCAAACCTTAGAATAGCTATAAATTCAAACACACTCGCCCAGGATTTGGGGTCGTATTCAAAAGTAAATAACACATCGGTCGATGAAAAGGGACGCAACGATAGTCACTGTTCATCTTCTCTCTTTCCTGCCACGGTCTGTCCCGCGCTGCCATTGGCTGGGAGCTTCTCCCCATCGGCTATGGGGTTCGGGTGGAGGGGGCCGATACTGCCATTAGCGCTAATGGGTGTTCGAGTGGGACGCTGTCATCTCGACGGATAATAAGCCCCGTGCTTTTATGGCACTCGAGACTCGATCGGTTTTATTTATCATGTATATCTGGTAATAAACAGCATAAAATGTCTGCCCTGTGCCCGTGTCAGTCAGAAACACTTATTACAAATGTATTTAATATTCATGAGATTTTATTTATTTATTCACATTTTTTTCCATTATACACCTTAATTAATAATCAAAATAATCCCAACCATTTTTTATTATTTTTTTTATTATTTGTTTATTTTTCCATACATATATTATATACATAGAAATTAAATTACAAAAATACACTTTAAAAAAATACATCTTAAAATTAAACTATAACATACCGATAACCATAGAACTAACTATGGTTTTCATTCCCCTATGCCCAGAATTCTAAGGTCTGCCAACAAACATACCAGTCTTGATTTCATTGATAACACGTTATCTTCTTTCAAACGATCACTGAATCAAATTCAATTATAATCTCCTCTCTCCCGCTTCCACTCCCACAAAGTCTACTATAAATCATTGAGTCTTTCTAATTTTGTTATAATAATTTTCTGTGTATATATGTGTCTATAAAAATGGCCATTGGGCGTATAGGTATATAAATAAATAAATAACATGAATTGGAAAAAATGCCCACATAGACTTCAGCGTCTGAGCGTGGGCCATTCCTTTTTTAATTATTAAAAAGTTTATAGCACAAATAAATATAGTATGACATGACCATGAAAAGAAAAGAAAAATAAATGAAAAAGCAAATTAACATATGCATATATTACGAAAACACGATTTATTTGCAGTGTGCATTTTTTTTAAATTTTGTTTTTTTTTAAAGAATTTGTCTATCTGTTCCTTCCATGCTAATCCAAGA
>NW_028279459.1:0-72131 GCF_059751315.1 Micrasema longulum | reverse complement strand
GGGTACTTCTAGGGTCCTAAGGAACACTTATGCCAAAAATCAAAATGACTTCTTTTTAGGTTGATGCATACATAAGTTGCCTGTATTTTTTAATAATGGAATATAACATGGTATTGCAAACAAAGTTTTTTTATTATTGTTATGGTGCAAAAAATATTTGGTTTATATGTCCTGTAAGACTAAGAATACAGTTATAAGCGAGACACATACTAATAATCCTAATTTTGTAGTTGTAATAGCGCATCATTTGTCACATATATATCTAAGTTAATGCTGCGTCAGTAAAGAAATAATATGCAGCTTTGCATTTATTCAATAGCGCTAATCTGAAGGTTTGTGGCTTTATATTTGATATATTTAAGTGTGGCATATTTTCCCATTGGTTCTTCTATTGGATTTGTTATTTTTTTAATATTCATATTTACATACAATAAATCTGAGGTTCCACCAGAGGTTCAAGAAAAAAAATTAACATCCTAAATTAGTGATGGATCAGTATCTCATTATTAAAATTATCAATACTGGAAATTACATCTTCCTACTGATGTAAACAATGAATTCAATATATTCATTTGAATTCAATAGTTTTAAGAAAAATTCTTATAACGTATAAACATAAATGCTTCTACTATACGCATTCTTAATGTTAATATCCTATGTCATATTGACCATACATATAATATATATGTTATATTGAAGTATTTTTATGAATCTTGTCATGAAATTTAAAGGTTCAACTTATTTTTAAAAAAATCCAAAGAAATATTTCAATTGTGTATTTTTATTAATGAGCCTAGATATGGTGTGTGAGTTTTTCCATATTATATAAAGCGGTTATCTAGCTCTTAAATAAATGAAAATGTATTAGTTATATTGTGCTTTAATCAGCTTAGACCTGTATAAATAACCTAAATTCACAACTTTTTGTTGTATTTAGGGTAGGTATTTTTTTCAATTTAAAGCATAAGTTCATGATAGAAACAAAGTGCATTACAGAAATTCAGTTCTAAACAACTGTACGGCGGGAGCAAATTAGAGCATCAAATTTAAAGTGAATTATCACCATAGAGACTTTTAATATATTCTGATGTGAAAATAATAGTAAATCAACAAGCGTAAAATTTTGTTTATACGTATATTAATGTACTTAGTGTACATAATGCATCCTGTGGTTGTGGATAAAAAATTTGTGTTATTATTATAAAATGTATTTTTTAAATAACTTCCAGAGTATGACAGTGCAATTGAAGCACAATAATTAATTTTAAAGTATTATTTTGTAAGATTAAATAATTTTTGCCAAAATTAACAAATTAGTATGATGCGAATGTCTGGCATAAAAGAATATAACCACGAGTAGTATTGCGGCACATTCTGTCCTTCAATTAGTTTCGGAATTTCGCTAACCCTTATATTCCATAAATATATTATTTTATATCATGTGTTGTTCAAATTATTGGTACCATAATCTATGTCCATTTTATTTCATTACTTTTCACTTTGGCTATAAAATTGAATGAGGACTTCAGTTCTTTTTAAAACATAAACACTTAATAGAAGGATATCTCTTAAAATATAAAGAAGGCCAAATCAAGAAAAGTATCTAGTGTCATTTGTTTCAATGTTAATAGAGTAAGTGGTGATAAAAGGTGGATGAAAATGTTTTTATTTATAAAAATAAATTTATTTGCCTTAAATTGTTTATATTTGAACATTTGGCAGCACAGGTGACTATGAATCGTCGATATACTGGTAAAACTCTCTAAATGCATACAGTTTTTTCAACATATTTTGGACATGGTATATGCTTATTTATTTATTTATTTTATTAGGCTACATGCTTATGAAACCATCTTAGTTTCTTTAAATTGTTTCGATGAGTGAGATTTCCAAAAAAATAATGAATTTCACCAGGAAAAAAAATGTGTATATTGTGGGGGTTTATACATGATAACTTTGAAACTAGACCTCAGAGGATTTAAATGACATATAACTGCATTTAAAAATTGTTTTCTAAAATTTGGTCATTTAGAGCGTTTTACCAGTATATCCAAAAATATTCTACTGTTAACTAAAAAATGTATAATATCGACAACTAAAGCATGTTGGCCGGAAATATAATGATAATATCTGGTAACAACTGTCCAATTTCGGAAGACAATGCAATGGTGACGCGGCACTCAGTTGGAAAGCAGCTCCTGTGGTTACTTTGAAGTCCTATATGGGACGTATCCAGTTGACCACCTCCTTCAGTTGGTAATCACTTCGCAGCTGTCTCTTTAGCCTCTCCAGCCAGATGTTGCTGTGTGCTGTTATTGATAGGTTGGTGCTTATTAGGACTGGCACAAACAAAACATTAAAAAAAATCCAGATTGATTCAATGTACAGGATGGCCTGGCATTTGTGTTTTTTGAAATTGAAGTAAAAGTAAAACACGGTTAGCATTTGAAAACTTAAAAAAAAAACTTTTCCTATAACATGGGAAATTTAATATTACAAGGTTTTCAAAATGGTGTCCCCTTTTTTTTTTTTCATAATGTCCTTCATGGTCCACACACTCATGAAGCCTTTTTCGGACGTGCACTCTCAAGCATAACAATGGGTATATTTGCAATTTGTGCCTAAATATAAGCTCACAGGAAAAAACACAGCTGGCTAAATCAGAGGAGCATGCAGGCCAGTTAATGTTCCCTCTCAGGGGGATGAGTTGCTTGGGAAAGATTTTTCTCAAAAAGTCCATTAAAACCTCAGAGTAATAATGCGTATGCTATAAACAAGCCCAAACGTAGAAAAACCATTCTATGACTATTAAGTATTAAGTTAGCGACAGTTCGCAATAAAAAATAGGGCGGTACTCAGGTCGAGAATTGCAAAATTGATATTAATTTGCATTGTAATTACTTTTATTGTATTTATTATTGCAGGGTTATTCCAATTTATTTTTCTATAATTCTCCTATAATTATTTTATAAAACTGAAAATTCATGTGTGTTTGTATGTTTGTCTGTCACATCTCCGAAATAGCGAGTCGTAGCGGCCTGAAATTAGGACACATTCTAAATGCGATTTCTAGGTTAACGGTGCTCTTTTTTAGTCAAATTTGAATCAACCTCTACTCAATACAGACTCAAACTTTTTAACAATATATCGTAGAATACACATGTCGAGACAATAAATGCCAAAAATCAAATAAAAATATTTATCAAAATCAATTACCTGTGAAAACTGACTTCTTTAACACCTTTGACGCTCCTACTGCTGCAACCAAACATTCTGCAATTCACCATTGTCAATTTTTATTTATTGTAATGAGTAAATATCCAAGTTATTTACAAACAAAGCCAAGCACAACGACGAAAGTGTCAAAACAACTGGCCGCCACCAGAGTGAAGTTGTCGCTAACCAAAAATATGTAACGGTTTCCTTCTATGCAAAATAACGATAGGGCCCCTCTACAGCTAGCGCATTATTACTCTAAGATTAAAACCATAGTTTAGTGGTCTGTGGCCCCATCTTGTTGGAATCACACACTAGCTAGTTCCATAGCTTCGAGAGCTGGCATAAAATATCCTGGAGCATGGCCAAATAACATGCATTTACGATTGTTCCGATCATTCTCTTCCAAAAAAAAAAGTGCCGATGGTCCCTGTTCTTTATATGGCACACTTCAGTGACCCTGTATAAGTGAAGGGATATTTGGTGAAGTTCTCTGGGATTTGCTTCACTCCAGTGCAGCATATGAAATTATTGTACATTGTTATTGTAAGAGCACTTATAAGAATTATGTTTGTGTGCCCTATTTCGAGATTCAAAGTAAATATCAAATGGAAAGCCCGCTGCACAGCGCATCGGAAAAAGCTTTCCTGGTGAGTGGCACCACTGTACGTTTGCAACCGAAAACTATTGAAACTCAATAGTTTTCAGGTGCAAATTTCCCACCTGTCTTCTTCTAACGAGACTTTCTTTAAGACTGCAACCCCCCTGGTCATCATGGCGTCCTTTTAAAAAAACACAAATGTCACGCATTACCTTGTATAATGACTAAGTTTATTATTTTGTTAGTTTTAATAAATAAAACAACTAAATTATGCCTAGATTTTTTAAATCAATATCATTAACTATTGAGTTTTATCAAAAAATATCTATGAAAAACTTAAATTTTATCTGTGTAGAACTTTATTTATAGAATGGTGAAGTGTTTTTGAAAATATTTTTTTATATTCAATATAGCCTAATTATATTTTGCCATCCAAATTATTTCATCTATCCAATAGTTTTAAAAACTGTTCAGTTAGCTGTCAATATTTTATACAAAACCAAATTTTCCATCATCATATATGTAATAAATTGTACACATTTGGTGTTTTTCACTCTAACCCGAATTATTTATCTCTGAAAATGGCTTTTGAGTTAACTTACACTAGTAAAGTTAACCTAGCCTACCATTTGTTATACATACCCAAATACAGTTTTAAATGTACCAAATCAGAACTTAAAAAAAGATTAACAAGTTTAGACAAATTACTGCTAGCACACAGTCAAGTATTTTTTAAAAATAAATATGAAATTTACTTGAATAACTAATGTTTTTTTTCATGTTTTTTAGGTGCAAACTACTAGAAAATAGCGTAAATGAATTAAAAAAGGAATACAAGATAAAAGATGATCAGGCAAGTTATAATACTAAAGTATTTTAGTAAGATTACTAATAATAAGTAATTAATTTATTTTAAGAGTATTTTAATCATATAAACTTAAAAACATGAAATATTTTAAGGAATATGATTGGACCCGTGGCTAGTGCAGTAGATCAGTGATCTGAGGTTCAAACCCCACTACCACAACCAGAATTTTATGTCCTAATAGTGAATTATTTACAACTCATTAAAAATGGCCCTCAAAATAAAAATATTTGGGTCAATCTTTGGAACGTAGTGTTTAATCTTTTTTTGAAAAAAAAAAAAAATTGATAATTAGATTATTTAATAATTTGATTCATTTTCTGTTTGGAATCAGGCAAATATTAAACTGCTTGTCACTGGCCATCAAATGTAAGACAGTGACTTGAGTGTGATATTTATTGTATCGTATTTAAAAGTAGATGTTTATATGGTATGATAACTTCTAAATAATACGAGGGTTGATCCTTATGCTGTACCCCTGACCTACTATTAATACTTAAAATCAAATTCATACAATTTTATTATTTTATATAATCCGTCATGAGTTGAACACACTTCATCCACCTCCAACATTTCGTAACGGCGTTTAAGGCCATGTTGATCTTCACGCTCCCTCATAATGTCATAGGATACTGCATATTCCCCTAAAGTAACGCTTAAATCAGCATGAACTTTCTTTGGTGTAAACTCCTTTTTTGCTAATATTTTATCATGCACTTTTGGTCGTTGGCATCCATTCCAGTGCTGAGAGCGCACGTTAAGAAACAAATTTCCGCATTGTGATGTGATCAATGCAAGTTGAGATATACAAATTGAGGGGTGTTTATAATAGAAATGTAGCTTGCCATTGAATATACTTTTTTTTATTATCTTGAGAGGAAATAGGTCAAGTGTGGAGCATAGGAAACTCCCCGAGTTTTAAATTTGGCAATATCAAAGTGCAAAGATAATGAGAAATGTGTTTTTATTAGGGACATGAATAAGTTCTCGCTGTTTCCTGACAGACGGTGTTATTTAAGCCTTTTAACACCAAGCAATACTACAGCTAATTTTAACGTGAAACTCACCATTAGCCTTGAAATAATAATTTTTTTTCACAGCATTAAATAGGCCGAATTCGTGCCAAAAAGAGTATTTGCGGGGTTTTAAAAAAAAAAATATATATATAATCAAAAGAGTATTTTTACTACATTACCTTTTTCAAAAATCTGCAGCTGAAGCACATAGAATTCTTGTGGAGATTTACGGCGACCATGCTCTGCTGGAAGAAACATGCAGAGATTGGTGTCGACACATTAACAATAATGATTTAGATGTTGAACATAAAGAATGCTCTGGCGCACCGAAAAAGTTTGAAGACAAAGAATTGGAAGCATTACTCTATGAAAACTCATGTCAGATGCAAAATGAACTTGTAGAATCATTAGGAGTTAATCACGCAACAGTTGCCGAACGTTTTAAAGCATCAGGAATGATTCAACAGCACGGAAATTGGATGCCGTACAAATTGAAGCCGAGAGTCATTGAATGGCGTATTTTCATGTGTAAGTGTTTTCGCAAGTGTGAATGGCTGCTCCAATGGCAGAAAAGAAAAGGTTTTTTACACCGTATCGTAACAAGTGATGAAAAATGGATATATTACAATAACCCGAAGAGTAGAAAATCGTTGGGTAAACCCGACAACATGCACGGCAAAGCCGAATATCCATGGTTCCAAACTTATGCTCTGTATTTGGTGGGATCAGCTGAGTGCAGTGTGTGATGAGCTCCTCAAACCCAACGAAATTATCACGGGAGATCGTTTTCAACTACAATTCATGCGTTTGATCCAAGCATTGAAGGAAAAACGGCCGTAATACAAGGAGAGACACGACAAAGCAATTTTGCAGCATGACAACGCTTGGCCACATGTTGCATGGTCAGTCAAAACATACTTGGAAACGGTCAAATGGGAATCCCTTTCCCACGCCGTATTCACCGGACATTGCTCCTTCCGATTATCACTTGTTCTGATCGGTGATTCATAGCCTGGTTGAGCAGCACTTCCTTTGGCTAAATTCGTGGATAACCTCAAAAGATGAGTCGTTCTTTCTAGATGGTATTCATATGCTGCCAGAAAGATGGGAGAAAGTAGTCGCTAACAATGAACAATACTTTCAATGACATGGTTTTTACTAATTTTAAAAGTAAAACATTTATTTTCACGGAAAAACAGCGAGAACTTATTCAAGTCACACTATATTTTCTGAAAAATCTTTATTTCATTTTGAAGTCTTTTAGAAAGTTTGTATGTCATAAAATATTATAGTTTTCTGCTTAGTTTTTTTTTTTACTGTGAAAAGACCCTATTAGATTATTTTACCGTATATATAATATATTTTATAATGGTATCACAGCTTTCGAATATGAGTTTTATTATGTAATTTCAGTATATAAGGATGAAAGCTGCTTTCGACCATTTGCTAATGTCAATGAGCAGATTTCAGGATGATGCAATGAGAATTGTTCTAGTGCCGGAGGTAATATATTGCTTATTTATCTTTAACTTTTAAAATAAATAATTAACACATTTTAAATACACACATATGCCATTGAAATGCAGAAAACTAGGAAGACTGAGAAAGGCGTTGCATGACCAAATTCAATAAATACTTATATATAAATAGACATGCCAAAAGTCAAAATAATTAGCATGCGTGCGTGAGAAGATGCACGGGTAACCCATATGGGAAAACGACCTGATAATTTCTAAATTTGTTGCAACAGAGAGGGAAAACACTTTTGAGAAGGGAATATGACATTTACAGGGCTTATGACCTGTCATTGGCTGGTTTATGTGGCTACTATACTCACTGTGTAACATTCACCATTCTGCCCATGTTCTAAATTTCCATATTTCCTTCTCAAAAATGTTTTTCCTCTATGTTACAGCAAATTTTACAATGTTATAACTAAACATGTTGTTCTCTAGTCAATTGTGATGCTGAATAATTATGCGTTATATCTTTCTCATGTTTAAGAAGATGGCAGTACGTGTTATTGAGCAGCAAACACCCATTCAACACTCTGCACCCACTATCCATCTAATTCAAAATAGCCAACCGAGGGATGTTACTGGCACCCACTATGAAATCAGGCAGAATGTGAGTATATAAAATTAATTGTAACACGATTATTGCGCAAAATATTTTATTCCATGTTAGCAGGATAAAAAAGTCATTTATAATGTTACATGTATTTATTACAAAATGGCGCTATATAAATTATCCAACTATAAACTATACATTTTATTTTTGTCTTTATCAGAAATTTTACTGAAATAATGGAATAAAATAGATGTATGCGTTGTGGTAAATAAGCCACTGCACAACGGTTCCTGGCCTATAGGTGCGACAAAAATCAAAAATATTCTAAATGTATATTTTTATAACTGTAACTAATATAATTTGGGACAATAATATTTATTCAAATAAAAAAAGCAATGAAACAATTCACACACATATCGTCGGGATCATAGAACAATGATGTTGAACTTTCTTTTATATTTGATATTGAAAAAGTGATATAATAATAATAATAACAATAATAATTATGGTTTATTAACAAAAATAACAATTTCTTTATCTACTACATAAATACTTAGGTAATAGATTTCTCTGGATCATGTCTAGTCTGCCTAACTAGGTACAACATGTTTTAAGGCAGACATTTTTATGCTAAAATAAACTACTTTAATACTACCTTCTAGTTAATTAATTATACAGTTATACAATATTTATTTTTACCATTTATAATTTAAGAATGTTTTTGAGTAAATTTTCTGATTTTTCTCTACCTAAACCCAGTAACCAATTTTATACAAATTTATTTAATTAAATCCAGGTCATGGTTTTGCAATGTTTGGGTAATAAATTGAATGTTTTGGGGCTAATTTAGCGCCAATCGTTGAGATATAGTCTCACTCTCGACGATGAAATTAAAAGTACACATTTTTATGAATTCATTATATTTATAGTTTTGAACATGTTTGATGATGGGAGAAAAAAAAATCTAAAATTAAATATCTTAATTTTTGTCGTATGGGGGAAACCGCTGTGCACTGATGTAATATTTTTTAATGGTAAAATTGACAATGTGGAAGTCCATTACATATTTTTAAAAATTAATAAAATGGTCATAATATATTCTTTAATATAAATAAACCATTGTTTATTTAGATGATTAATACTTTCAGGGTCTTGTGCAGTCGGTACAATCTCTACCATCTGCACTTGAACAGCCCTCATATAATAATCAGGTGATTTTAATTGCATGAAGTGTCGCACTCCTTTTAATTTAGCAGAGTGCAAATTTTTTTTAGTAGATTATTACGAATTATTATGAAAATAAAACGTTGTTATTAGTGTCACACAATTTTTATTCTTTTACAAGAACACTACTACAGTTTCGGGAGAGCACTCCTCTCATCGACAGGTGATATAAAACTAATATAGTAACACTAATAACAAAGTTTTATTTTTATAATAATTTATAATGAAGTGTTACGAAGTGAATGCCGATTCAATTAACAATATTATTTTAGTAGGCTTACATTTTTGTAATATTTTGAGTTTGTCCAAATGTTTGTAGACAAAAGTTTAAATTTCACCCACTAGGGAGCTATTAAGGTTAACAAATTCTTCATCTCTGTCGTAATTGTTAATAACATTTTTGCATTTGCATAAATGTGATTGCGAGCAGTCTCAAGTTGTTTTTTTTTTCTTGCTAAAACAAAAAAGTTGAACAACGAGAATAACAATTGACAAGATTAGGGTTTTTTTCATATAATGTAGGCTCAATATCTTTCATGTAACCTACCTAAAAATAGCTCCTCATTTCTTCTTCATTTTAGATTTGTTGTTTTTATTTGATATCTATAATATAATATTTTATCTATTTAAGCATGCGATATATTTGGTTAATATGTATTTTTCAGTGTTCTTTTTTGTATCTCTTATTTTTTGAGAATTTTTACATGATTGCAGCCATTCCTCAATTGTGTTTATTAGATGCAAAAATATTATTTATTAAATACAAAAGAACATAAATTGAGTCAAATTTAAATGCACAGACAAAAAATAAGTTTTAAAATCCAGATAGGTACTTGCATAACATAATTGTAATATTTATGAGATACATCTGAAATCGAGCTACAATAGGCTCATTATTTTGTCATCGTTGCTTGGTTATGTTTTTAAGTTAAGAAAATGCTGTATTAAATAAAAAAGAAAATGTGTACAGTGAAACCTCTATCTATCGTTTTTAAAGGGACTTATTGAAATAAACCATGAATGCGGGAAAACAATGAATGCGGGAATAAGAGGTCAATACACAAGGAGATAAGATCGGGTAAAGATACCGCCCTGGCAATCTGCATTACCATTGGCAGGTTAAAATTCTAAAAAAGATACAAGTTTCAGGTGTAAATAAATGTATTTAAATAAAATGAGAAAGCAGAACAAAAACAAAAAAGAATATTAAAGTTTATTGCATTGGAAATAATCTTTCATCGACGTTTGTTTTTTTACTGTTTTATTCCCGTAAGTCAACATTATATTTTCGACTTTGCAAATAATATTTTTTTCGGCATCAGTTACTAAATGTGAGTAGTAGAATGTTTTTAATCTTTCGAAGATAGTGCATGCTTCTGAAAATGAAGGCACAGGCGGCGGCTCCTCTTCATTAATATCGACCTCTTCAGCTGTCTCCTTCAACCTTGCTTCACACAAGCTTTCGATAGTTTCTATTGTCGTCAAATGTAACAAAATTGTTGAAATTTGTCTGTGTATCAAGTGTTAGCCAATCATCTTCAGAAACCTTAACTTGTTCTAATTGTCATTATATCTCTCTTTCTCTCGAACGTTCTGCGCATAGAACATACACAAAATATAAAAATATGTCAAATACGCATCGTAATTCAAATGATAAATTAGGTAAAATGGTGGATAGAGAAATGATCGATGCGATAAGACAAAAACGACACATCCGGGAAAACGATTATTCGAGGAACGATAGATATAGGTTTCACTGTATATAAATTTATTAGCGCCCATGAGGATTGGATATTTGACAAGTTGATATTAATAAAATAAATGTGTTGAAAGCGTGTATATTTTACAATTTCTCTTTTATTTTAGTTTCCATATCGGCCTAGTAATCATCATCAGCAATTTGTAAACCAACCATCATTAAATGGACTACAGGTATTTATTACTAAATCTGTTAATAAAATGGTACATGAAGGTCGAGACTGCTTAGTAGCTGTCTAGGTTTTCTGATTACAGGCATTTTAACTAAAAAATTATAAAACACAAGATAATATATTTACTGTGATAATTTAGAGTCCACATAAATTATTAGTTTATGTTTAGCTGACAAGAGAGGTTTAGTTTGATTTTTTTAACAAAAAGCTTTAATATCTGAATTGAAATAATAGAGATGAAGTGTTGAATTACCGAGGCATTAAATACATTAAAACATTTTTTTTTGTGTTCACAATTTCAGCATCATTTTTTACATTTTCACTCAGTAGTGGCCTAAGAGTAATAACCAGCCAATGGCTAATAGAGTTGCACATACAGATAAAAACCATTCTATGATTATTAACCACAAAGTTAGTTACAGATTACATATATGCCATAGGTACTCGGGTATAGAATTGCAAACGCAAACCGAAACTGTCAGCTACACGTTTGTTGTTAAATTAATAATCAATCTGAAAACCCTACCACAAACTTGGAACGCTTTAATTTTGTTCTATGCAATGGAGCTAAAGGATTTCTCTATCTAAATTATTACTCTGAGGTAGTGGCTATATTTCACCATCAATAAAAATTTAGACACCTTAAATTTTTGGTTTTATTTTATCTCAATAAAGCTATTATTATGTCGGGTGTAATGGTCATCGCGTTTGCCTACCATGCAAGAGGTCTCAGGTTCGATTCTCCACATGGTTGATATGAAATATTTATTTAAAAGAGTGTTTATACGCTAGAATATTTCATAGTCCCTGGACTGGTGCCTGAAGCGTAAGACTGATCATCTTACCTTCATGCAACAAAATGGCATCAAGATTCGTGATGATGTTTTATTTAAATTTTAAATGATCATGAACAAAGTTCAAAATTTAACCGAATCGTGATGTATTAGGTGTGTGGCCAAGACAATGAACCGTTTTCGCGGGAATTTAAATTATACATTTTAAAATATTTTTCATGCTACTAATAAGACAAAAAAAAAAAATTTTTGCCCGACAATATTAATACAAAATAGTTTTAAAAAAAGTTATGTTTCCCTATTAACAGTGTATAGTGTTAATTATGTAGTGTTGAAGATAAATATTACTAAAACAACAATGATCTTTCCGATATGCAGTAGTAAAATAATAGGAAACTTTTATGTATCATGACAAAAAAAAAAACTAAAATCAACCGCATGTTCACACTCCATTTTAATAATTATAATGTCCCTATTTTCCTACTCACCTCTGAATATAATATTATGTTCTACTATAATATTAATCCACAAATATACTTTTTGGTTTTCTGCTTTAAATACAAAACTTAATAAAAAATTAAGATTCCTCTCTGTACCATAAAGGATTACATTTTAATTAGTAACACCCGGTTTCTCAACAGTGTTCATGTTATTTTGTATTTACAGTGATATATTTTTTTGTTGTAGACAAGACCCACACAAAATACACAGATGGGCCTTCAAAATTTTACTCAGGTAATGTTATTTTACAAAAATTATGCTATGCAGAATGCACAAATTTCTATCACTGTATCGGGTGTTTCTCTGAATGCATTATATTGAAACCAGGGGCCGGCACTCTGTATAGGTAGGGTAGCCAGATTTAGAAAAAACAAATTCAACATTTTCAGCGGGAAGATACTTCCACATTTGAATACTGGTATCTAATAAGCGCCCAAGTACCATAAAAATTATAAATTTATTTTCTGTACAAACAAGGTGTGTTGAGAAAATAACTGGAATTTCCTTTTTTTTTAAAATTATTTATTCGTCTACATTAATTTTGTCGCCTTCAAAATAGTCCATTAGATATTATGCACTTGTGCCAGCGCTTCTTCCAATCCTCCAAATACTTCTTAAACTCGATCTTTGGGATAGCCTGTAACTCTTTCAGCGATAGGGTTTTAATGTCATCTATGCTTGTAAAACGACAACCATTTAAGGTTCTCTTTATTTTTGGAAATAGGAAAAATTCACACGGAGCCATGTCTGGCGAATATGGTGGCTGGGGCATCGTTACAGTATTGTTTTTGGCCAAAAATTCACAAACTAGCAATGAAGTGTGAGCTGGTGCATTATCGTGGTGCAAAAGCCATGAATTGTTTTGCCACGAATCCAGGCGTTTTTTTCAGATTGCTTTACGCAAACGGCGTTGAACTTGTAGGTAGTACTCCTTATTGACCGTTTGACCTCAAGGCAAGAATTCATGATGCACTATGCCATTAAAATCGAAGAACTCTGTGAGCATCACCTTCTTGTTCGACTGCACTTGTCGAGTCTTTTTCAGTCTTGGCATCCAGAATGCCTCCACTGGGACGATTGAGCCTTAGTTTCGACGTCATATCTGTAAACCCATGTTTCGTCACCTGTTATAACATGTTTCAGTAATTCTGCATCGTTGACTTCATTTAGTGACACCTGAGCAACTTCCATTTGCCGCTGTTTTTGTTCAAATTCAACAATTTTGGAACAAATTTTGCTGCCTCGCGTTTGATACCCAAAACATTTGAAAAAATTTCATGGCATGAGCCAATCGATATGCCAACATCATCAGTGACTTCTCTGTTTGTGATTCGGCGATCGTTCATAACCATTTCATTAACTTTTTTCACGTTTTCATAGATTGTTGATGTGCTGGGGCGTCCGGGTCGTTTGTCATCTTCACCGTCTTCACGGACATCTTGGAAACGCTTACACCACTCGCAAACTCTTGTTTTACTCATAGCAGACTCACCACAGGCCTTTGTTAACATTTCACACACTTTGTTACACTTTATTTAATTTTTTAATAAAATTTGATACAAATTCTTTAATCCATTTTTTTTAACAAATGAAAATCGCCAAACTCATAAAATCACATCTTACCTTAGCGGCTGCCACAGGCAAAGTAAATAATGAATACAGCTGAAATTTTTTGCATACTTCAGGTGCATGTATACCAACATAATAAAAAAATATGACAATCGGACTCTCCGAACCTGCAAAACTTTAAAATTCCTGTTATTTTCTGAACTCACCTCGTATATGCTGGTACCAATGACCTAAAAAAGTATTGTTTGCCAATGCTCTCTAAAAAATTACTGAAAAGCTATAATGTTGATAAAATACTCCATTGTAAATCTCCGCAACCCCCACCTATCTATTTTACTATTCCAACCTATCTTAATAAAACTCCATTCACTTTTAAACTCTTCTCCCCTTCTAAATACACTATCTTTTCAGCATTTTTATTTTTGGGCGAGAGTTTTTTTTAGATCTAAGTTTGTTGCAACAGAGAGGGAAAACATTTTTGAGAAGGAAATATGGAAGTCTAGGCATTTACAGGGCTTATGGCCTGTCATTGGTTGGTTTAAGTGGCCACTTTACATACTGTGTAACATTCACCATTCAAGCTATGTTTAAACATCTACATTTCCTCTACTCTTCCATCTGTTGACTTTTGTGAAGTAAAAGAGTTGAAATCATCTGGCTGAACCAATTCTCAGCCAGATGAATCTCACCCACATGATAAAGGTTTCAGCACTTTTACTCCACAAAAGTCAACAGATGGAAGAGTTGAGGAAATGTGGATGTTTAAACATAGGCAGAATGGTGAATGTTACACAGTGTGTAAAGTGGTCACTTAAACCGGCCAATGATAGGTCATAAGCACTGTGAATGTCTAGACTACCATATTCCCTTCTTAAAAATATTTTCCTCTGTTGCAACAAATTTCAATCTAAAAACTCCCTAGGGAGAAAGTCCAGACTGTCTACAAACGCTTGGACGTACTTAAAACATTGTAGAGGATTTTTTAGATTACGATCCCTAGAATAATTTACATGACATAAACATAAATAGATATAAGTTGTTATTCTAACTTATGAGTCAAAATCAAATTTAATTCAATAGTTTAATTTTAATAATTAGTTTAGAAGTTTCTAGAGGCTCAATGTGATTATTATAGGCTCCCCCTTTCCAACAGAAGACTGTACAAGGGCATGATAAACAATTTATCTAGTGTTAGGATGAACATAACTAGTCAAACTTTTGTAAACATAGGTCAAATATCTTCAGTTTGTTAACATTTTTTTCAATATGATTAGTCCATTGAAATTGACAGTCGCCACTATTCATAGATAAATTAAATAAAGGATATAAAGGAGTCTTCATCTTGGTCTTGCAGAAACATTATGCCCAAATATTTTATGCACCTTTTAGATTCCATTTTTATAAATAAATACTTATGTCTCTTCTAGGTGATGCATAACCACAATCTAGAGAAAGTATTTCCATCTCAGCATTCATACAATAATAGTAAGTATCAACAAATAAGCAGTTTATTAAAATACAATATTTGTGGAGTGTTAAAAGTGTTCATTAGTATGTGCAATAATTCAGTAGAATCTCCAATAAATAGAAGAATCAAAGATGTTCAAACATAGACAGAATGATAATTTAAACCAGCCAAGTGATCACTTAAACCAGCCAAAGCTTAGACTTCAATATTCCCTTCTCAAAAAGTTGAAATTATTTTTTTTAAATAACTAAAAAAACTTGCCCCCAAGTAAAGTTGAGTTTGCAAAATCTCACTCGTTAAAAGGTCATATGGTTATCGTTAGACTTGAAAAAGGGTATGTAGGTTGTAGAGAACGAAATGACATTACAATTTTGTAAGTTACAAAGACTGCAGTCAGTAGGCATAAAAAAATTAAAGAAAAGTAGATTACCCAACAGTAACAGTCTGGAAGCTGTCCAATTCAATTTATACTTTTAAATACTATTTAATATCATTAAAAAATCATAATACCTTTATTTCTTATGTCAACATATACATTTCTTGCTATAAAACACGCCAAAAAACTATTTTGAGATATGCTTGACAAACATAATATGCATTCGAACTAAATGAATAATTATGAGTACTTTCTGATCCCCAACTCATTTTGAGGAAAATCTGACATAGGTCACTTCTAGCATTGAACTGACCTGAGCGTCCAAGAAATAAACCTATTTCAGAAATTATTTTGCCATCTAGTATATCCGAGGCATTTTCCTAGGTGTTTCCAATAGAAATTAATAAACGTGCCAATTCTTTTACTTCATACAAGTCAACAGGTAGAATAATGAGGAAGTTCAGTGCTACTGTAAATTAGATAAAAAAAATGTTTTCTTACACGTGGTTGGAGAAATTAGAGTATCTAATTGTAGGTTTCTCAAAAATGTATGAAAAATTTGATTAACTACTTCGCAATGCCACAGGTTTAGGTGACCACATGTTTGCAATAGGCAATAAATAGAGACCGGAAAACAGCGGTGTTAATACTTGTGAAAAGCGGGGTTATTTTTTAAAACTGGTGGTGTTATTTTTTAGAACGAATTTGAGTACACGGGTTGATAATAAAAGTCAAAGGCGTTGTTGAGTGCGTTAAAAATATTTATTTTACAATAATACAACATTAAAAACACTGAATATAAACTACATATTATAAACCGACTAGTAATATATTTTTTCAAAAACTGAATACAAAAAAATTAGCAAATATTACATAAAATGCGGAATATATGTGTGTTAAATGCACCCGCCAAAGATGGTCACCCAAAACCACCTTCAACGTCTCAAAAACAAATTTATTTTTTGTTTTGTAAAACTTCTTTCACTTTGCAAACTCTGTCGGCAGCTACACTTCCGAGATATTTCTCCCTTAATTATGGTTGGATAATTTATATAGCGCCATTTAGTAAAAATCGCCTCAAGGGCGCTGAAATGTTTTTGTGCACAGCAAATCTCCAGCACCTGAAAAAAAAACAATTGTAAACTGAGAAAGGAAAACTGTATTTTCGACAATTTTTTAAGTCTACTTTCAAATGTTCAAATTCGGCGTTAATCTTGAAATTATAATAGTGTTTGTAAAAGTTGTGGCTTTGGAAATTGTTTTGATCAGTAAGTTTACGAAACAAATTCACTGCGTACTATAAAAATTACAGGTTAAATGAATGTCGTATTTTTACCACTTTATAAATATGTGTCAAAAATAGTTAGGTTATCAAAATCGGGAAAATAACATTATAAATAAATGTTTTGCTCAGAATAAAGTAAATAATTAATAAATCAAATACCTTGCATATATTTGTCAATCCAGGCTCTACATGCAGATCATCGAGTTTTTCCGAAGGTATGTTGGCTTTGACAAAGGTTTCAGTCGTGTCTTTAGCCAATTCCATAATAGCGTCCTATCTTCTGGTTACATCTTTTATTTATAAGATTGTTTTGAAATGCAAGCTGAATTCTTTTCGTCATTTTTCCTATGTTTCACACCATGAATATGTTTTTCACAAGAATCCTTTCATTCCCAAGATATCGTCATATTCAGCAGAATCGGCACATACAATTTGACTGTTACGAAAACAAATGGCCTCCAATTCGAATCAAGCCAAGATTCCATAGAATGACGCAGATAAACGAGTGTGAAGTTATCAACTTAAAATATTCTTCGAAATATTTTATGGCTGTTCAAAGTTTGCTAAGCTTGTTATTTTACAAAAACACCGAATTTCGCATTATTTTCAAAAAACACCGAATTTTGCGTTATTTTTAATAAACACAAAATTTCGCATTATTCGCATAAAAATGCCAAATTTTGCGTTAATAAATTATAGCGTTGTTATGGCAACCGGTAACAGATTTCTGGTTTCTGGGTTAGCCATGTTTTTTTGACATTTAGCGGGTATAAATTATAATTGTATGGGGTTCAATTTTTAAATGTCAGAAACAAAACAAACTGTCATTCCTACAAACTAATCTGATCATAGAATGCCTGCAATTTAGCAGTTCGTATAATAAACATCAGTAAACCCCTTAATGGTCTTCGGTAATATGTTTTTACTACTTGCTAAAAGAAATCATTGAATATAATGATTTCTTATAATCATTGAATATAATGATGTATGTACACATATAAGTATTGAAAAAATAATTTCAAATTTCCCCAGAGTATTGCCCTATAAAGTGAAAACCCCATGTTTTCTTTGCTTCTTGCCTTTTTAAATTTTATTTTTAAGGACTATTGACTAATTGTGTTACATCATCTCTCTAGTGTAACGGGGTTAATTTATAAAGATAGTAATACGGCCCCTAATCGGCAAGTAAATATAAAACTGGAAGCAATCATAAAAAAATGGACCTATTGCTTTATTTGTGTAATGCGACAACATCAAACGGGGGCCTCCGATTTAATGAATAATATAATCAATTATAATATTCACATCAAAATGATTTACTGACACATGTATTTTTTTTTTAGGTCTACCCCAACAGCAGAGAACTAATGCAGATGGGTACATCTAATTACTACATTATAGTTAGTTATATTATATTTCTAGTTAGGTTTTTTATAATTTTAGTGGTAGCCTTTAGAAAACATTTATGCGATTTACTACTGTTTTTTTATTGCAATATTTTCATAACATGTTGATTATGGTGAAACTTTTTTTTTATAACCATTTTCATAATTTTTCAGCAGAGATGATTTTCTGTTTTGGATATACAAGAAACCAATATTAAATATAAAATAATATTATTAAATACCTTCATAAAATAAATGGGTAGAGATTCATTTTGTGCACTTCAAATATCTAAGATATGTATTATTTTTGTCGGACTCATGGTGTAGAGGTCAGCGCGTTTGCCTACCATGCGAGAGGTCTCTGGTTCGATTCCCGACATGGTTGAAATGAAATATTTATTTGAAAGGGTGTTTTCACATCAGAATATTTCATCCTCCCTGGACTGGTACCTGAAGCGTAAGACTGATCATCTTACCTTCATGTAATAAAAAATGATCAAGATACAATGCGATTGGTGTACCAATGCAGTGCCCTATGCACCATTAGGTGCGGAAAGGGAATGTTGTTGTTGTTTTATTATTTAAATAGAAAAACACATTATGAAAATGTCTTAGTCTGTTTTTGAAACCAAACCATGCAATTGTCCGTTTTTGAAACCAATAGAACTGCAAGTGTCCATTTTTAAAGGATATTTACTATGGTCAAAATTCATAAAATAATGATCAAGGGGGGTTTATGATCAGTATATAAAAATATATTTTTTTATACTTTTACTACACAGCAACACTCCTAAACTCTAAAAACGACAAAGACACTCCCACTTCACAATATTTTGATAAAATCCTTTTGGACCTAAAACTAGAGATAACAGAAACCATTCACTATTTTTATACATAACTGTGGTATTTAATTTGGGATAGACTTTCACCACAGCACAGCAGCTACAGTGGTTTAAAAATGAAGTTTCCGATAATCAGCATATTGATATAAGTATACAGTAAAACCCCTGTTTTACGTTTTTCAAGGGAGCAACAAAAAAAGTGTAAAACTGAGGAAAACTTTCAAGTGAGGAAATGAAAAATGAAATTTCTTTCAAATATAATTGTACTAGATTATACTAAATATACTGCAGAAAAATTATAAGAAATGTCACGATTGGGGATTATTCATATTAACCAATGATATAATTAAAAATATTTTGTATTTTTTTAAACAAAACTGCAATGTGTTATTTTTTATTGAATTAAAAAAAATACATGCATAAATAATTTTATCTAGGTTACTAAACCTTAAAAACATGAAAAAAAAAATTTGAATTTGCATAAAATGCCTATAACGATTTTTTCCCTAAATACTGTGAAATTTTATTAATATCACTTATTAGTATGGCACCACAAAATTTCCACTGTCTTTTACATCGCGGACTGTTTCACACTTTTATGATAACTGTTTAAACTATCTGCTTTTCACATTATGTGTGTATAACCTCAAATAATATTTATATTGCCATTTTTTTAAACTTTCTGCATCTTAATTTATTGATGTAAAGACTTTATTTATCCTAAACATTCGTCAACTGCATGTCACTATTTAGTAAAACATCAAAATTAGACACTTAAACAAAATGGTCAATTACACTGCACCCACTTTGAATTTAGTTTGAGACAATAATTTACACATTTTTTTATTTACCTCGATTTTATTCTCCATTCACGCGGCGGCGTGCAGTTCGTCATTTGACAGATCGAATGAGTTATAAAAAATTCGGCGTAAAACCGTAATTATGAAAAACGTAAAAGACGTTAATTGGGGGGAAAATTAAATGAGAATGTATGCAAAAAATGGGCCCTAAATATTTCGGTGTAAAAAGCGGGAAAACGTAAAAACGAGGAACGTAAAAGAGAGGTTTTACTGTATTTAATTTGTTCCTTTCATATTTAGTTGTTTCTTATTTTACATTAGTATATTTGTAAGTTTTTTTTTGTGTATTGAAATGTACCACAAAGATTTTGGCACCCACAAGTACACTGTTTACCTGCCATGTTAACAGAAATTATATTTTTTCTCATTAACCTATAATAGTTGTAATAATTTCTTGACTGGTCATAATACACATTTTTTTCATTTAAATAATTTTACGTGGTTTCTATTTATCTAAGTACCAAATAATAAAACAGTTTTGTACTATTTTTTATGATTGGTTTATGCATGTCGAACGCTGATTTATGATATGGTTTATTTAATTCATTGGGCATCAGTCTCAATAACATTCACACTATTCCAATTTACCACTGATCACTTGATTGTCTTGTTTCAGTTTTTCCTGTTAAAACAAAGGCGTTCTCTTTTTAAACTGTTATACTTATAAAATAATTTAACCGATGAATGTTAAAAGGTTCCTAAATGTATTATTTAAAAAACAGGGATAATTTTAATAAAACATTTTATTTCTTTCAGCATGAGCATTTTAAGATTCTTTTTAACACTAATTTATATATAATTAAATAAATATTTTTTAAGTATTAAAAATAGTTCCCACATTACACATTGATAAAGGCAGATCCAATAAAAAAAATATATTACCTATTAAACATAGTCAATTTTAATCTTCAACTTGTGTCTATTTTTCTTATTCTGTGCATTCTATATCGTCTTTTAATTTCTATTTATCAAATCATTTTCTTATTTTAATTAATTGCTAAAGGTTCTATAAATTAATAATAGTGCCCTCATATTCTCTCATAGAAATTGGATCTCCTGGAATTAGGAAACTTAGATACTTCAACAGAATTCACATTTTTTTGGCTATCACTGATTCCAACTAAGAATTAAATCTGAGGTCAACATCTTCACTGAAGACTCTTTTCTTGGCACTTTTTACAATAATCTCTCTTTTGGCATGTATTTAGATTTTTTGTAAATCAAACCAAAGTCTCTGTTATGTGAATGTCCACGTACAGAAATATGATGAACATTAAAAAAAATGAAACAACCTGCATCAACCAGAGCTCGGAACATTCTTATTATTGTATGATTTGATATTGCCTGCAAGCATCCGAATATAAGTTAAGTTCTACCACCGTATCCGGTATCTCAGTTGGGATGTCTGTGTAATTTACTGAACTTTTCTCACGCAGTTTGGAGGTTTTAGTATATTCAACTCTTCATTTTTAATTGTTTTGCTAACCTTGGTCACTGTTTCTTCAATAAACTGCATATTTTTAGTCTTTAAGTATAACCAGGACACATATTGTATACTCATAAAATGTTTATTATCTCAAAATAGACATTATTTTTTAACCTTAGCGTACTGTGAATCGAGTGTTTAAGGCAATTTAAGTGTACGACTTAGATACTTAACTCAAAAGCTAAATTTATAGTAGCGATTTTATATGACACAATATGTTTTTAGTGTAATTTTTATTCGAAAAATAAAGATAATACTTTCAAAATGGCATTAACACCAAACCGTTACAATTGTAAGATAATAATTTTTATTTTAACATTCATTGATTCAATTATTAAGACAGTTTGTAACTAAATCTGTGTTTTTGTAAATAATACGGGGTCCCACTGAGGAAACTGCACAGAGTTTTCAAATAAGAGATAGGTGCTTAGTCTTTTTTTTTATTTATGACAAAACATTGTGTCAATACTTAGAATTAAGAATAGTCCAGAAGGAGCGTAGAATCATATTTGAATACATTGGACTGTGTCCAAAAAACCCCCCACTTTTGCCGGGCGCATGCGTGAAGTCGCCGCATAATGTTTCCAGATTGCGAAAAATATAATCCTAACACAAATGTAAGATAATTATATTTAAAAAGCTATTTGTTAATTTCTCTAAAATTTTATTGTACACTCGAAAACATTGATTGACACAACAGAGTAGAAAAGTAAAGGGTCATTTAAAAGAGTAATTTAATTAATGAAATTAACTTTGAACTTTAAAAATAAAATAAATTATATTTTACATAAAATGAATATTTTAATGTCATCTTAAATAATATTTGATGTTTTAAAGATAATGTCAGTCAAATGTCCACCACGGCGTTGTTAATCTGAGAGGTCCAATTTTCATTAGCTCTCTAATTGGATGGTAAAAAAATTGACTACCCTGGCAACACTAACAAAATATCAATTTTGTGTTCTTTGACAATCTGACTAATTACATTTTTAAGTAATGCGTTTGCTACTCACACATGCATTTGCTACTTACACATGAAATGTGATCCCATCCTGTTTCTTTAAGATACCAGTAGTATTTCTACACTTTTAAACGACACAACACAGCATAGTTAAATTCAAATCGGGAGTTGCGTATTGAGCGACGTCTACAAAAAAAACTACGTTTAGTCGCCTTCTGTTTGATGGGCGTATGTGGTTTTTGGACTATTCTTAATTCTATGTGTCAATATTATGTTTTTTGGTTAAAAGTTGAAAAACATGGAAAGTGTTCCATTTTAAAACTTAAATGAAAAATATTTTTCACTAACTTTTGTCATAAATAAATTAATCGAATTTGACTGAGTACTTACTGTTTCCCCAACTGGCTCTGCAGATAAAAAGTTTGTAAAAATATTTATAATGGGAGTTGGATACTATAATAAAAAATAAAAGTTACAAGAATGCATTTTACAAACATTGCTTGTAAAAATAATTTGAAATATTTTAATAATTCAACTTAAGCTGAACAAGATGGAACAGTGGTTCTAAACACCAAAAATGTTTTGGTGATTTGCAAATTTCAGTATTGTCAATGTCTAGTGATTATTACAACTTTCGATTACTTATTGCAAATTGTGTTTGCAAGCTTGCAATGCTGAAAGGTATAAATAGTTTATGTATGCATATATGTAAATGTATATTTCCATATTCTTAAAATATTATGTAAAAGTGGTACATATTGCATTTTTGAGTGTATTTATTTGAAAATAATTGCAAAATATTCATAATATAAAATAAATGTTTAAAACAGTGTGTCACTCAAATGTTGCCCAATTTAAAGTTTAATATTTCTTTACGAAATATTGGGTAACTATTTTTACTACATTATTTAAGATAATAAGGTAATTTTAAATAGATTTAATTTTGCTGTTTGGTAAAAATAGCTGATTACAAAATAATAGTTGTAATAATAAATGTTGACAAATTACAACTCATGTTTAAAATATCGCCACTGGGAATTTTTTTTTTTTTGAGTAAACAAATGTAATAAAACGAGTTCTCCGATTTTTATTATCAGTTCATTGAGAGTACGAGGAGATAGCGTAAAGCTTCACCTTTTTGCAGACACAAATCTTTAGTACCACATTTTGTAGATTTATACACCGTGAGAGTCGGCAGACAGGATAGAATGCCACTTTAGTCTATCTTTGCATACATACCCCACTTTCTCCACCATATATCTTCTGCACGCATGACGATTAAAGTGTTTATTTAATGTTTAGTTTGATAATAAATACATTATTATAGTTTTAAACTTATTCTTTATTTGAAATCATGGTGTAGGACCATGTTTAGTCTGTCAAAAATTAATAAAAAATAATTGAAAGGGCGGCTGTTCTTATGGTTTTCCTTTATGAGTAATAATTAAAAACAGCAGTACTGAAATATAATGTCTTGACCTAGTAATAATTACAACACAAGCTACTTTTTTCTGTTTTCTACTCTTTTTTTTTTTTGACAGACTTGTTTTTTTTTTACCTAGTTTTAATTATTCCCTTATAAAAAATAGGATAATATAATATTTTGAAATTAAAATTACCAATTGAAGCTTGAAATATTTTTGTTTTATTTTTAAAATATCCCATTTTTTTATTTATTTATTTATTTATTTATTCACACTTATTATCAAATATCATTTACCACTTGAGATCACGATGTACCTACACAAGAGTACTTATATATGCAATACTCATCCAAGAAGACGAGAATTTATTTAGCATTTTCTCTTAATACAGTGTGTTCAAATATTTAATAGCCTGTGTCAGTGCCTGTCAGTGAACCTAAATAGTACCCCTCCATACGCATATCTACGCATTAAAAGTGACAAAAATTATATCCCACCGAGCAATTTTAAATAAAATTTTAATCATTCTGAGGTTGGCACTTCGAATTAAATTCCGACATAACTGTCAGTTTTGAAAATGAACACCTAGATGCACAGATAATGTGGTTAGATTCTGCCCTATAAGATCACCTAGGAGTAAAAATGTTGCCACTATAAAGAATAAATTTGGTTATTATATTATTTACATCTATCTATCTATACCAATTGCTCGGTATATAAATACAGACAAAAGTTCAGCATACCGCTTGGTAATTGTCAAAAGTCATATAAAAATTATGTTCAAGCGGATTTAGTGGAGTTTATAATCGCATTGAAGTGGCCTTTAAAATATAAATGAGAAGTATTTTTAATTTTTATTAAGGAATGCGGACTAAATTTTCGGGGCTATTCATTGGTTGGGTTTGACCATATTTATTTGTTTTTATTTATTTAATTTAACAATACGCCCAAGGGGCATTTACAAAAATAATACAGTAAAGTACAAACATGGTAAGTAATAATTTTAAAAATAAACAACACTTTTTATTTTTTGCATACATGCAGAAACAAAAAAAGGGATGCTGTAATGCAAAATTAAAAGGGAAACTTTGCATAGTAAAAAAAAAGAAAAATATGGATATAAGGAAAATGTTAGAATTAAAAAGCAAATTATAAAAAAATGGTTTTAACAAATTAATATTAAAAATAAATAATAAAAAATAATTCATAGTAAGTATAAAAGATAATATTATATATGGTAAACATATTAAAAATTAATTTCAGAAAGAGATAAGATAATAATCAAAAACAGAGAAAAAATTGTATGAAAAAGAAAGTTTTATTGCGACTTTAATAATTGGTTTAAAACAGCGCATTTAATAACGTTTGAAAATAAATTATTGTTGTATTAAAAATGTCTATAATACAAGTAAATGTGTTGGCTAAGGAATGTAAACGAGGAATCGGAGTGTCGTGCATAGTTAGTGTATGTGTGCAAACAACTCAGTACTTCTAGTAACTCGATTCGGTATTTTGAAGTTAATAAGATTCAGGAGTTCATAACAATCAAGCTCTGAATTTAAAATTTTAAACAAAAAAATAGGTCATTTATTTTTCTACGATCTTCTAATAAAATGAAATTTAAAGTGTCTAATAGATGCGTGTAATTGTGGTGACGCGAGAGAGGCGCGAAAGTTGTTTCCTCGATAGCTTAGAGAGCGCATGAACTAATCCAAGATGGTCCAACTTGTTGGACCTTGGTCAGCCAACACACACGTTACTAAGGACATTTACTGCCACTTAATATACAATGGAAATCGACTCACCTGTGTTAAAGTGTTCCCCCTGGCTCTACCAGATATTAAATGCGAGAATGATGCGGATGTTAGGTTTTTTCTTTATTCAGCTTTGGGTATCGGGATTTTTGGATATTGGTTGCGGTGATGATAATAATGCTATTGACAGTTTAAGCGGTAACTTTATATGATAGCGGTAGGAATATTATTTTTCGTTGTTAGTTTATCATGTGGATCACAGAAGACATTCATTTGTTTGAATAAAAATACAGATGTCAGTTTTATTTTAATATGGAATTTGTGAATTGTTGCGATGCAATAGGTACTGCCAGGCTGCTCAGGTTCCTACTTCTCAAGGAAAAGCCAACAACCAAAACATATAAATGACAGTAAACATTCACGCATAACTATGTTCTCCACCTTGGAAGCTCATAGAGCTTTCAAAACCATCAAAGCAAATAAAGGCGGAGAAAACCATATGTTGGATTTGAAAAATTATGAGGAAATAAAGCGTGATGATTATATAAGTATTATAAAGATAAATAAAGAATTAGGCAAAGTAACGTTGAGACAAATACTGCTGATTTGAATCAGTTACATAAATCATTTAATAGAAGCAGTTGTACTATCATTATCAATGAGGCAATTCTCTCATGAGTATACTAATGTTACACATTCAAAATAAAATAAACTAGAAGAGACGAGAAAATTAAACAATCATTACAAAATAGAAAAAAACTCAATTTATTATTGAGTCGAGACAGGGCAAAGCTTGCCTATTTAGGCGAGTATTTTGAATTTTTATCAACATGATCTTAATGGTTTCGTCCATTCCATGGTAGACTTTTATGATGCTGTCCTCTGAATAAAGAGAAAACACAGGTACTTTTAAGAGATATATATTTTTTAAACATTACTAAAAAAGGTACCAGAAGACAAGTCAGATGCGAGTTCTATGTGTACTGCATTAATTGCCAAACAGACAAATACTTAAAGATATACTTTTTGTGAACATTTTCCATGCTTAAGTGCATACACCTTTGTTTCTTGTATTCAGTATGGTGAAAGATCTCCCATTTTGTGGAGTTGAATGTGAAGGAAAATATGGAAACAAATATTACAATTTTTACTTGATTTCCGACAAATGATGCTTTTAGCAGAGAAAATCCAGAATCGTTAGCGTATGATATAGGCATTAAGAGTTGCGGTCATGTATGAAGATTAAACTTATGGAAATGATCAATTATTAAATTAACAACATGAACTTCTTTTGGAAGAAGTGCGGGTTGTTTTACTGCAAAAGGAAGTTTTGCTTTAGAACATTTTCCATCAATGCGAAGAATGTCTTCATCGTCCATGAAAGGACAAAGAAGTTTATTTATTTAGGCATAAGAAGATGCCATTTTAATCGTTTTATTTTAAAAGTAAAAAATATACTTTAACTGTTTTTATCCCTACCTTTTTTGTAACAATCAAGTCTGAGACTCTCAGTGGTGGTAGTAAGTTTGGGAATTGAAAGCTTGTTCGTAGTCTTGGTGAGCTGGGGTAGCTCAGTAGTACCCTCCTTTGAGCCAGAAAATTATCTTTTGGAACCTCTCTGCGAATAGGAACCTTGATAGTAAGCAGGAATAGCTTTAGAGTAAAAAGAAGCAACCTGAGAGTAAGACCCTTGAGAATAAGAAGGAGCAGAATGAGAGTAAGAAGGAGTGGAATGAGAGTAAGAAGGAGCGGAATGAGAGTAAAAAGGATTGGCATGAGAGTAAAAAGAAGTGGCCTTAGAGCAAGAAGAAGCAGAATGGGGGTAAGAAGGAGCGGAACGAGAGTAATAAGGAGCGGCCTGAGAGTAAGACCCCTGTGAATAGGAAGGAGCAGAATTAGAGATTTTGGCTGGGGCGATATATTTATCAGCGGTTTCAGTTGGGATTTTACCCAAAATAATATACCCAAGTGTTGTCTCTAACAGCGGTGGAGCGGGATGTGGTGCATTTATAAGACCACCCAATAAAATATATGGGAGTAATTGTGCGCCAAAAATCAAATCTATTCGGCTAGGTATATTCCAATTTTTATCTGCTAGCGGAAGATCCATCAAATAAGATAAATATGAGGAATCAATATATCACGATGGTAGTATATCTGTGATAGTATCTACAACTAAGACTTGTATATTATATCTATATTAATATTATTAGATTCAATAGTTAAATTCGTATATCCTCTAATAGGGCGTGAACCTATGCCTTTAAGAGTTGTGTTATTTAGCGGCGATATTCGTAAATTTAATTTATTGCAACATTTATATGTCATAATGTGATGTTGCGATGCGTTATCAATCAGGTTTCTGATTAAATGTTTATTATTGGTGTTCTTATATGCTAAAACTTGAGTGGTTGAAAGTAATATTGAATTAGATGATTCTAAATGTGGTTTGTGAGACGTTAGTAAAGTAGACAAGCTAATTTTAGGTATTTGAGCCCGAGTGAATAGCGAAAGCGGATTACACGATTCTAATACTGGAACAGATACATTGGTCTCCTGATTTGAATCATCCCTTGAGGACATTGTATTATTATCGTGTGAAGTTTCGAAATGTAATAAAGAATGATGGCGTCCAAAGGTTTGACCTTTGGATTTGCAGAATTTACTTGAATGGGTACAGCTAAGACAATTTAAGCATCCTTGGATTGTTTTCACAAACTCAAAACCTATAAAGTTTTGAAAGACCCATAAAGTTGCGAATGGTCCTGTTTGTGACATAATATACAACTTTTCGTGATCTCAGTATTAGAAAGTGCGTTGTTAACATTTCGAGATGAAGATGCGATATTATCAGTAGTGCGTTTTAAATTTTGACCTGATTCTTTAAGAATTTTACAAGCTCATTGTACGAAGCAATTTCTTTATCCCGCACAAACATTTAGAATTGTTGCGCGGTTTGAGTATCTAATTTTCGGATAGCGCAATTTAATCAAATTAAATCGGTAAGATCTTCTAAACCTAACTGTTTAATTGTGGCAACGGAAGATGAATAATTCTCAATAAATGTTTTTAAACTAGCAGCAGTATTATTGACCGGTTTTATATCTAAAATACATTTCAAATAATACGAATCTAAAGCTCTCTTATCCTGATACCCCTCTACTAAACTTGTCCACAAAGCATCGTAATTTTCTCCATCAGGGATGATTCCAGCAGTTGAGCTCAATGCACCCTGAGACAAATTTGAAATCAAATATTGCATCCTTTAAGATAGTTGTCTATTTAGATGAACGTCTGCTTTAAAAGATTCGTAAAATATGGGCCAATTTTCTTGGTTTCCATTAAAAGATGGAATCTGAATTGCGGGTAACTTAATTGATACTGCATTCATTTGGATTGTACCTATTGCGTGAGATTTATTTTTTACCAACTTAGATTTTCTATACTTGATATGTGAATAGAGATCTTCAAACGTACTAAGAATTTCAAAATCAGGTTCAAATTCCGGATTTTCATTTAACATAATATCTAATATCATAGATGTTTATAAAACAGGGTTGTCACAAATGCACGACTCTCGGTGAATTTTTACAGAGATTCGTAGGGAGTACAATAAAAACTTTTATTTTAATTTAGTAATGAGTTTACTAAAAACATTTTAAATAAATAAAAGTAAGCAACAATAAACATTATAAATGACATTGTGGGGTTAATTAATTAATTTGATAAACAAATATTCAATTATAATAAAAAGTAAAAATGCAAAAAAGTAAGTTTATTGATTTTGAAAGATAACCAATTTGTTGAAATGTTGTCTCACTCTGACGGCAGGTTGTACCGCTGATTTAGCTAGAAAGTGAAGCCTGACATCTAAATATTTAGAAGCAACTGCCCTAATTAAATGAACAGCGTGATTCTCCAGCGGGAACTGGTCTAACATGTGAGAAAGTAATATATCAAAACAATCTACAGTTAAGAAAATTTTTAATATATCTATAAAACCCCAATTAATTTTACTTCCATTACTGTCTAAAAACATTTTTTTGTCACCCAGTGCATTTCTTATTAATTTAAGCATATGACATGGGTCAAAAAAACCACAATAATTTCATTTTCAAAAATATGGTTTTAAATTATGCTCTTCAAACGAACAACCCAACTGCTTCACCATAGTTATATTTGGAGCAGCGCTATCAAACGTCAAAGAAATTGTATGAATACCTCATTCCTTTAGCAAAGAGAGACATTGAGTAAACAACATACTTTTTTGTTCCCCCGTTAAACTTTTGACCGGAAAATATCCAACAAGTATTTTCCACGATCCGTTAATACAAACTACAATGAAAGTTAGTATCTCACGGGCAAGGGGTATTTCTTCTCCTTTCAAATTTGCACCAACGTTAACGTATCCCATTTCCACTTGTCCAATTCTTTCTAATTTCTTATGGATGCTCATTTCATCCATCACAAGTGAGCAAAGAATTGGACGATCGCTATGCTGAACTTTAAGTTTGAGGGCATCAAACGACTCTTGAGTGAAGCCGGGATCACAATTAACTTGTTTATACCAATTTGAAAGTGTTTTGGCATGATGCAAGCACGTGTTAAATGTTTCCTTTACATAGTTATACGCTCTAGGCGAATAAAAATGCAAGGCAATGGCAAATTTTTTTAGCTCTGGGGCATACTTCCTGCCCTAAAGGAAGTCCCTTTACTTTCAAAATTTCCCGTTTTAAAAAATCCTTGCTAGGCCCGTCCATTGATGATAAAATCTCAATACCTTCACATTGAACATGTCCCATTTCTTTTAATTCCTGAATAACATATTATAAGTTCGCATTTTTTTTTATTGTCGACGTTTTGACTGTTGCAACGTTGACACTTTTCTCCGCAATTTAACAATTTTCTTATCTCTTAGATTTAACTGTTCTATTAAAGCTAATTTTCTGGGTGTGTCTACTTCAGGTGCCCTTACAGTGATGGAAGAAACGGGAATTATCTAAAATAAAAAATAAAATCTTTCATTTCCTTTTTCAACAAAAAACTACAAATTGAAAAACGAATTCCAGTTGAATATAATGCAAAATAAAATATACTTACATCATTGAAAACTGGATATAATGAGTTCTCCATTGCCAAAATAGTATCTGAATTATTTTTTTGACTTGTAACCTAAAAACAGTAATCGGGATTAAATTTTATGTTTTTGACAAAATAATAAAACTGATTTACATGTGAAACTTAACTTACATCTTCGAAAACTGGATGAAACGGAGTCTCCAATTTTCAAATATTCTCCGAATTCATTAGATTTGTGACCTGAAAACAGGATTCTCTGATAAATTTTATGTTTTAGTTGAATTAGTAAAACTAATTTTAGTACCTACGCGCAAAACTCAATGAACTTACATCTTTAAAAACTGGATAACAGGGGGTCTTCAACTCCAAAATATTTTCTAAATTCGTTGTTTGATTTGTGAACTGAAAACAGTAGTCTCTATTTAATTTTATTTTTAAACTTGCATATTTGAAAATTGGATAGAGTGAAGATGCCACTTCCGATTTGGTGAATTGGGGAAAAAGGAAAAGATAGAATTTCATATCTCTCTGTCTTTGCATACAGACCTCGCTTCCTCTACATTCATACATCTTCACATGCATGCACGTCGATTTATTCTTATTTTATATTTTATTATTAGGTATATAAATATTAAATAAATGTATATTTACCCTATCAACAGCGAGTTGAGTTTTTGAAAACATGATGGGTACGGCACCATTTATTACACGTACCAAAGATTCTTTTTTTTTTCAAATTATTGGAAAGAAAGTGGTCGGAACAGACCCAACTGTTATTTCCACTACTTATTCCGGGGACTAATTGTTCCGCCCTGTCGCATGGATCCATTTATTTCGCCTTATTTCATCTATCGGGAATCTAAAAAAAAACCTTCATCTTCATATGCTTATAAATTAAATGATAAAATTATTACACATATAAATAACATTTAAGTATTTACTTAATATTTTAAATATGCACAGCCCTGCTAGTCTTAATTTATAAAATAAATAACGTAAAAAAAACCCTTTTAAATTGGCGCAGATGTATTGTCATCTCTTTTAGTTACATTCAATACGCGACAATTTCATATTCTTTCAGTGATCTAAAAAGAGAAATAATTATTTCTAGATGTCGGTTGACTCGGTAAAAGGTCGTCGAGTTTGCATGTTTTTAACATTTTAAGATATATTTGGATTGAAACGTTTGAAAAAAATTGTTTAAATCACATAAATCCAATGTATAAGGTATTTGATTTACACAGAAAAAAATGCTATAATAATTGCTCAAATGATAGTACAAAAATAGTGGTGCATTTATCATGAAAACTACCAAAAAACGTATTAATTAAGTATTTGATAAATACCTGTGATAACTGAAGCGTTTTCTCCCTTTTCCAGTTCTATTTGAACATCCTTTCATGGCACAAGTCGGCATAATGAATTTTGATGTAATTAGCACTGAATACGTTAAACAATCATCAAAATAGTCAAAATACCGACAGAGCGTTTGACAGTTCGAAACAATACTGGCCGCGTACTTAAAAAAAAGAGCATCGTAAAATTCTAAAATCGACTACAAAACAAAAAATTAGGACCGTACCCACAGATTTTTTTTGTCTCTCTTTCTCTCATTTAGAACATATTGTAAAAAATGAGTCCGCTAGTCGGCAACATGCATTGGATTGGTAAAATGTTTTGTTATCCCTCTATATATGTTTATACTCTAAGATGTAAGTAGTTCATATAATTCGAATTATGAATTTGTTTCCTCTATATTGTAAAGGTAGGTACCGTATACAAAAAAAGAGTTCTATACAATTATTTTTAAACACATTAAAAATAATTCTAAATTCAAAGTGATAATACAAAAATGTAAATGTGAACAGCAGCAGGAGAATTATTTATTTTGGATAGTTGAAATATACATAGAATTAAGAATAGTCCAGAAACCGCATACAAACATCAAACAGAAGGCGATTAAACTACTCATAAATTAGTAGGTTTATGTTTTGACCCATTTTTCTTTGTAGATGTCGCTCAGTACGCAATTCCTGATTTTAATTCAACTATGCCGTGTTGTGTCGTTTTGAAGTGTAGAAATACTGCTAGGATCTTAAGAAACAGGATGGGATCACATTTCATTGTAATTAGCAAATAAATGTGTAAGTAGCAAATGCATTATAAAAAAATTGAATTATTTTTCCATCTGTTAGATTGTCGAAGAAAAGAAAATGTACATTTTTTAAGTGTTGCCAGGGTAGTAAATTTTTTTGCCCTACTTTGCTCATCTAATGAAAGAACTTACGAAAATTGGACCTCGAATTAAACAACTCTGTGGTGGACATTTGACCGACATTATCTTTAAAACATAAAATATTTAAGATGACATAAAAATGTTCATTTTATGTAAAATAAAATTTGTTTTATTTTTAAAGTTCAAAGTTAATTTCATTAATTATATAACTCTTATTAAATGACCCTTATCTACTCTGTTGTGTCAATCAATGTTTACGCGTGTACAATAAAATTTTAGAGAAATTAACAAAAAGCTTTTTTTAAATATAATTATCTTACATTTGTGTTATGATTATATTTTTCGTAATCTGGAAACATTACGCGGCGAATTCACGCATGCGCGTGGCAAAAGTGGGACAAAGTGGGAGGTTTTTTGGACACAATCTGATATATTCAAGTTAGTCTTGAAAAGAGACAGCGAATTAAAGTGAAGGAACAAAGGCTAGCTCGGGCGTTTAATGAAACTGCAACAGCCCTTGAAAAGAAGTTAGTTGTAACAAAACAGTCGAAAGGTAGTCGTCATTTGGGGCGTCGGGAGTCGCAAAGTGAACAAGAGTTGCAGTGAAAGTGGCGGTGTCGTCGTCACCAACGGGACTGAATCCCGAAAGCTGCCCAAGGCTCTATCCATGGCGAATCTCCGCACAGGACATCGCTCAGCTTGTGTTCGTCCAAGCACAGCATCCAGACCCATCATCCGTCAACTCTCCCATAGTAAAACCACCAGTAACATTGTGTTAAAAAAATATGATAGTGAAGGACGAAAATTGCAAATTGCTTTAGTTAAGAACCTAGCCATATATAAAACATTCAAGCTCTTTGAATTATTTTCCAATTTACACGTTTTCGAATTAAGTTTATTTATTTTCTTTTCATTTAGGTTGAATTAGAATAACATTATCATGGCGGGGACTTAAAATCGGGAAAACACATGGCGAATTAACTTCCTATCCCACAAATCTGAAAGGGCACCAAGAAGACGCGATCTCCTATTTAATCTCATGTTTCCGATCGGCATGGCGGATGTTCCCTTTCTCCTCAGTTAGCAGAGAGATGGACAGCTTCCATTGCGGAACTTTTTTTACAGCCTTCGAGACAAAATAATCCCTACTTAATTTTTCGCAACTCGCCACCATCTCAATAAAAAAACCACCCCATATAATAATTCTTATTCTTAATTATTTCCCTCCGTGAATTTTAACCGCTGCAAAGTTAAGTACTTACTATAGAATTAAGATAAAATTATGTCATTGGCAACACCAGATCCAAGCAAAGTGATGGATAATAATTTAGCATTTGTATTGTGAATTTGTAATGAAACTGATAAGCATTTATAATTGATATTGCTAAATGCAATGAAATGCTAAAAAAAACTTGTAGATAAATCCAAAACGTGCAAAGTGCACAAAGAAGCAAATCGCAGTATGCGCAAAGCATTAAGCGACCCATTTGGAATTCTAAGAGGTCTAAAAAAGATCACTTACCCTTTCTGGGGGAAAGGGATAAAAAAATGTTAAACCTGAGAAAACCTAACGATAAATCCCAGAGAAATAAAAAAGCCCAACAGTTTTGGGAGGGAACCTTCCTTCATTTTTATTTACATAATGAAATAGCGTTTAACATGCTACGCTATTCCAATTAGCATTCTAACTAAATTTGAGAAAAAATAGCATTAATTTCATCAGAACTAGACCTAGACGTACCGGATGTGACGTAATGAAACAATAGCGTGCCCGTTCTACACATCGTCAAAGGACTGGGAAGAAGTTAACAGCTCGGAGAGGTAGAGGAGTGAAATAACATCTGTACCACCGTCATCCGTCGCCATTTACACCATGGCTGAACCCGAAAAGACACCCCAACAGGTCAAGCCCGCAGCTGCCAAGACGGTTATCGGTGAGTAAATTACTGTTTATATCGAGCAAAGCCGGTCTTTTGCCGCAGGGAACGCCATTTTATATCATACCTTGGTTTGCACGTGGTTCTTGATATGTGATCTTATGCGTATTTTTGTTTATTTCTCGAGTTAATAACAAAAGTGATTGTCGTGTCTATTTTGCGCAATAATTTGAAATTCATGTTTTTCTTCGTAAAATTAAGCGGCTGTTGAACTTTTATTGATTTTTTCAGTTGTGTGACTTGCGCACATTTAAGAGATGCGATTCATGTACCCGGTGCACGATAATGTAACACGGCATTTCCTATGGAGTTTATTTACATGTTGCGACCTGCGACCCACCTTATTCCTTTTCCCTTCGATCCGAAATACTTGCAGCAAATGACCGGAAACGCTATTTGGCGCGCATAATTTTTCGTCTGCGATCTATTAAAAACGTATTATGGTATACTTACCGATGTATTTATAGTTTTAAGGAATTTTATGTCGTGTGTTTACCCCCTATTTGATTTAATTCCGTTATTCGGACGCTGATCCGGCACTAGCGCGGAGCATTATTATGTATTTATTTTGATAACAGAATGTAAACACACACACGATTATTATGAACATTGGCATTGGCGTTATCTCTAGTACAGTTAAACAGTATTTAAAAATACAATTATTTTATTTGAAACGAAAAGGTTCATACACAAAACCAAATAGTAAAGTAATTATTATGCAATGTCCACTTAGATAAAATCTATACTGCAAGTGTACCGTACCGTAAATATATAATAATAAAAATAACATTTTAATAACAATTAAATTGATACTCACAGCATCGCTTTGTAAAGCGCCCTTGAGATTAGGGAAATGGCGCAGTATAAGTTATCCATAATAATAATTCTAACAATTCCAGAGTGTCAAAAATTTAGGTACTTTGTAAACATTTCTAATTTAATGTTATTTTGAATTTATTGATCACCAACCCATTTAATTTTACTGTGCCGACTTACGTTAGGTCTATTATGCCAGTCACTGGTGCCTCATGATGATTAATAATATTCCCAACAATACTTACTTGACCGATGATAATATTTTAACATGTCCAGCTTGGTATTTTTTATATTTATGAAAACTGTTATTGGGTTACATTGAATTATTTCATCTTGGGTCATAGTGGATTGTTTTTCTTCATACAAATAAAAGCTGTAGTTTCCAGTTTTGTAGATTACCAAAGGGTCCAAGAAAATGGGAAGAGCGGAAAGGGAAGTCCATTATTGAAACCGTTATCCAAAATTGAAAATGTGACATTTATTTTATTTGAATAGCATAAATTAATGTATTTCAGTCTGATCCGCTGTGGCCCACTTCTGGGTCGCAGTGGATCGATTACCTTTAATAATATTATCTAATTAAATAATCTATAAATTGGCAAACCGAAACCAATACTTTGAAGGCCATGAATGCCTTTTTGGATTTTATCAGAGACCACAATTTAAAGATAAACTTCAGAACTACGAAGGTTTAAAAAAAAAGTCATCGACTGTAACCCACGTTTCACTAATTAAATTTATAAAAAAAATAAAATATTTTTAAATGTACCTTTTTGTTGAAATATGTATGCAAGGAATAGAATGAACAATGAAGATGTATTATTTAAAGTTTTTCAAAGCATCTTATTTTACTTTACATTCCCCTACATGAAGAACAGGTTTACTTTCGCAAGTTTTGCAATATATTTGTGGTTCTTTTCTTCCACCTGAAATTTTCCCATTTCCCTACTTCATGAACTATTTCTCTATTTTGATTCAAAATAAAAACATTATTGAAATATGAAATATGACAATATGCAGCCGCAGTATGCATTGAATGATGATATTTCTCAGCACAGTTAGTTAGCTTTTACAGTAATAATATACCAGTCAAGTGTATGTGACGTGACGCCCTTGGGACTTGTGTATGTCCGAACAAAGGATTCCATTATGTGTTGATATCTCACTTCCTCGAGTGTGATCGTTAATTAGATCATTAAAAATACCCTTATTTGCAGTACTAACCGATCTTTCAGCAGTGCATACACAACGATATATTTTTGCACAAAACAATCCTGATACTGAAACTTTTATTATAATTCATAATTTTTCTTAACTTAGGCTTCATATTGTAATATTAATTTGTACCAGGAAATTTATCCATGAATGAAACGATATGTTGAATTTTAGTAATTTTTTTTTACTTGTTTCTCGATCAAATTCCGTAACTTGTTATTTAATTTTACTTCAATGATCCTTGTTTAAAAAATTATTGAAAACTGTATATATAACCCCGTATATTCAAAATGTTGAGAAATAAGACTATATTTGCATGCGGTCATAGCGGCAGCTCTCGAGTTATTCTGCAGATCATGCATGCGGCCTCTATGGTGGAATTTGAGTGTCAACGGTTGAGACACCATTCCTATTTCAATAGCCTTTCAACGCTCTTTCATAATGGACGGTGCAAGTGAGATAATATTAATTGTTTATAAGAACTGCGCTATATGTATGAAAGAGATAGCAAAGATGTCTTTGCTAGCAAGATAATATACTCGCGAATTTAAATGACCTAAATATTGCAAATATTTTTAATGATTTTATTTGCATGACAATTCAATCCTTCAGGATATTAATATCAGCTCATCAGTATTAATCCTTTTCAGGGTTTTAAACTAAGACCCATGGAAACAGTTGAATATTCTGCTTTAGTATGAAAAATTGCAAAATAAAGGAGAAAATGATAAGAGGCAAATTCTTAAAAATTTATAGTGAATTTGGATATTTGTCATTTTAGGATATACATTAATAATTGACTTGTCTTCTACAACATTTTAATTTTGAATCTTTATTTTGATTTGTATTAACACAAATATATATTTCTTTGCTGATGTGTTGATAATTTTTTTTACAGCTGAAAAGGTGCCGGGAATCGTTAAATGGTTCAATGTAAAAAGTGGATACGGGTTTATTAACAGGTGAACATTTTAAAAATTATATATTACATATTTTTATACGAGAGGTTAAGAACAGAAAGTGTATGTAGATTGAGAAGGTATTAATATCTAGTACCCCAAAGCTTCAAAGTTTTTTTAGTTTCTTTTGCCTCAGGACTTGAACTTTGCCTTGTATTTGAATGCTTGGCTTGAGCCAGCGACACACATCTACACAGAGATGCCATTTTAGTTCATATAACATTAAAATTGCCTTGGACTTTTAGGACTCAAACGCCGTCTCGAAATGGATTAATTATATATATGGTGCCACTGTAATCTGTTTTAAAAAAAATAAACAATCTGTCACATGCCAAATGACAAAATACCCTAATTGGGAATGAAGAATAATTTTACTTTATTTAAATTACTAATATTTTTTTAAATAAATTATTTTTCTCCCTAATCAGAACCTTTGTTCTTATTTAACATTTAATGTGTATACATTATAAAAATGTAATTAAAGAAATTGCTTCCTGTAAATTTGGCACGTGTGATAGTATTTCTTAACCCCTCGAATACAGATAGAGTGACCCTTAACATTTATTCTGATGTCAATTGATACGAGTATATTGCATGGTTCTGAAAATAACTAATTATTATTTATTACAAAAGAAGATTTGTAACAAACGACTTGCGAATACAATCATTGTTTTCGTAGATTTGAATGATTGGGTAAATTCTGTGTTTTTACTCTGCATTGATGCTTCAACCTTGTAGGTATTTCCAGGATGCAAATAGAAATTGTAATATGGCCAGTTATGATGAAATATGTCCAAAATAGCTCAAATAACAATCTTACTATGCATGATATCTGGTTATGGGTTCGAATCCTGATAGAATTAGGAGAGAGCTAAATTAAAATGATTTAAAAAAAAAGTTATAATAGTTTATTAAAAAATATAAACTTTATTAGAAAATAGTTTAAAGTTCTTTGATTAATTTTGCTTGCCCTTTGATATTGTAGTAACTGTAGAATGCAAGTCAAACATGTTCACCATTATCAAAACTAATTTCAAAGCGATATTTGCGTAATTTCAATTTACCAGTCTTTAATTTACACAAAGCGATTTATCCAAATTTTGTTTTCATAATGTACGAGTCGCTGAGGGCTAAATAAGTTTTTGTGACCATCATTGATTTTGAGATGATTTTTTTTAGATGATGCTTAAATTTCTCTGGCTCTCAGCGACTCGTATTATGCGTTACAATGTTTGATGTTTTCAAATGTTTTTGCATACAATTAATTTGTTTATATCTTTTAAATAATCCCATTTTGTCGGAAAAACATTAAATGGTCAAATTAGAATCTAGAATAAACAATGTGTTTATATAAATAAAATTCGGACAAACGCTTATCAGTTAAAGGTTTGACTTTCTGGAACTAATTTTGGCAGGTACAATCTAATAGTAGTAATTGGTTTCTTTATTTCTCTTCGTGGTGCCCTGGGTCTGACCCCCGATTAAATCGATATGATATATTGATTTAAATGTTTTATTTTTATACAGTATTTTAAAATCCCCGACATTTGAAGCATACAACTGGTCATCTTCACTTCATGTAACGAGCAAGTTACAAAACCCTTTCTGGAGGCTTTTTGTACATTTCAGAAAATCTTGCAAAAAACTCTTTTTTCGAAATTTGTCCGGAGCAGAATTTGTAACTCTGCGACTCAAATGTTTATGGTACACTGTGATAGGTGTAAAAATGCAGTACTGTATGCATCATTAAATGTAAATAAGGGCTTCTTTCTATAGGTTCATAGTCGTAAGAAGTTGCGTGGAAGGAGGTATAGACTACAGGCTCTATGTTCAAGGTAATGTGTTTTGACGCTGCCCTAACGGTATTGATAAAAATTGGCACCTCGATATTCAAGACTATAATTTATTCGTAAATATCAACCGGCTAATTTTTATCTAAACTCAACTGGACAGCGTCACAACACACTACCGCATTCCCTCTGTGCATCTTGAACATAGACCCTGACTATAGGAATGGTTGAGTTTTCGGACGGTCAAAAGATAAAATGTGACGTTATAAATATACCTATACTTTAAATTTTTTTTGGCAGGTCCTGGGTATTGATTTACCTGAATTACACATAAAAAATATGACAACTTGTAAATTTTAGGTTTTATTTACAGAATAATTTACAGAAACGTCGGTTTGGTTTCAGAAATGATACAAAGGAGGATGTGTTTGTACACCAGACAGCCATAGCCAAGAACAACCCACGTAAGCTGGTTCGCTCCGTGGGGGACGGAGAGGCGGTGGAGTTTGCAGTGGTGGAGGGGGACAAAGGGTTCGAGGCAGCGTCCGTCACGGGGCCTGGAGGAGTGCCCGTCAAGGGCTCACCCTACGCCGCTGAGAAACGCCGAGGGTACAGGCAGTATGTTGTGTCCCTTGCAGAATGAAAGGGGTCTGTGCAGTCGTTTAACTGGGACATGACACTCGTCTTGTTGAATGGGTTTGCCGTATGAGTGTAGGTCAAATTCTTAGTACATAAGAAAGACTTCATAGTCTGCATTCACTGAGGTATTAATTCATAAAGGAATAAAGTACACTGGAACCTCTTTTTCTTTTTTTACACGGGAGGTACGTTCAACTGAGTACCGTGTAAAGAACCCTTTAAAAAAAAATCTAAAAAGTTCAATGTTTGTCTAAAAATCAATTAGTGTTTTAAAAAAAAAATGTTTATTGTTTATGACCTTGACCTTAGTTTTTTTTTTCTTAAAAGTAACATGACGTCAAAATACTTAAAAAATTGTAACAAATATTATTCACCATCACTATTATAATATATTATGTGCCAAGTAAAAGAGCAATGTAGAGCATTCCAGTAAGAAAAATTCTTAAATTGTTAAATTAATTTTAAATTTTTTATTTAATTTAAATTTTGGATGGTGTTAAAAAAGAATGTTTAAAGTGAGGTTCCAGTGTTACTTTGCATTTAAGATTAATATTGAAATAAATCAAGAGAGAAAATCACTATTTTGTATTTGTAGTAGTCATTACATTTTTAGTTTCGAATAATCAATTGAAATATAGTATTACTATTTTAACTTTTCTAGCAGCTTAAAGCTTAGTTGTTAGCGCACTTTAACCTTTCCAAGAACAAACCTCAGCTATCCCAACGGAAATGAAATATCCTGTCGAAAATAATTCCTGCTTAGTGGATAGAGCATCATACTGGTAATGAGTAGTACTAAGGTTCAAATCCAGGAGCAGGAAGTTCAGTGTTACCTTAGTGATTTTTCTCTTTTGATTTGTTTATGTACTGAATTAACTTTGATTACAATGATTAATTTTGGGGACAGATTCTACCAGCGTCAGCCTGGTGGCGGACGCGGCGGTGAAGGTGGCGGGGGCCGGGGACGCGGGCGCGGTCGGGGAGGGGCGGCCGGTGGAGTCCCCGGGGGTGCAGGCGAGGGCCGCGAGGAGGGCGCGCAGCCGCAGCGGCGCTTCTTCCGCAGCAACGTGCGCGGTGGTCGGCGCGGCGGCGGGCGCGGTGGCGCTGGCGCTGGCGGGGGTGTGGGAGCAGGCGGCGGCGAGCCGGGCGGTGAGGGGGGCGCGGCGCGCGGCGTGTACGTACCGCGCCGCCCGCGCCAGCCGCGTGGGGGCAAGGCCCCGCCCGCCTCTGGCGCCCCCGATGGAGAGAAGAACTGGGAGGGAAACCAGGGCAAGGATGTCGCCAACACAACAACCGAGAGCCAAGCTTAAAATTTCCTTTTAACACCCAAACTATGGAATCTCCAAATTTTTGTTGAGTTTTGGAGATTATTTTAAATGTTTGACTCCAAATTTTTTTACTGTATAACTTAATATGCGTAACAAGCTCGCTTTTATTTCAACTAATTCCAGAGATCTTCCTGGTTGCCAGGGTTTTTGTTTATTTTTTTTTGTTTTACTATGTTTTTCTGCCTGAAGTTGTGGATAAATAAATAGGATTTTTTTTTTTCTTTTTTATTATCTCTCTTATTACAAATTAAGATTTCATCTTATTTATTATTACGAATTGAAGTGACTTTGAAGAATTAGAGAAAATGTAAACTAATTCCAGAGATCTTCCTGGTTGCCAGGGTTTTTGTTTATTTTTTTTGTTTCAATTCAAATGTACTATGTTTTTCTGCCTGAAGTTGTGGATAAATAAATAGGATTTTTTTTTTTTTTTCATTTTTTATTATCAAAATGAAGAGTATTAGTATCTCTCTTATTACAAATTAAGATTTCATCTTATTTATTATTATCAATTGAAGTGACTTTGAAGAATTAGAGAAAATGTAAACTAATTCTAGAGATCTTCCTGGTTGCCAGGTTCCAGAGATCTTCCTGGTTGCCAGGGTTTTTGTTTATTTTTTGTTTATTTTTTGTTTGTTTATTTTTTGTTTGTTTATTTTTTTTTTGTTTTAATTCAAATGTACTATGTTTTTCTGCCTGAAGTTGTGGATTAATAAATAGGAATATTTTTTTTTTCTTTTTTTATTATCTAAATGAAGAGTATTAGTATCTCTCTTATTACAAATTTAGATTTCAACTTATTTATTATTATGAATCGAAGTGACTTTGAAGAATTAGAGAAAATGTTGATTGTTCTAAATACACGAATTCATCACCTTTAAATGTTTATTTAAAAATTAAATGTATGGTGACTAAATAAACAAAAAAAACTGTAATATTTTGTTTAATTTCCATTCAACTGTTGGATTATGTATAAGTCACTGCACAACTCTGCTCTTGGATATCTAAGAGAACTATGCATTCTCAGATCAGCTGCATCTACTGCGAGAGGAAAAGTATTTATACCTCTATGCAACCAGCACACTAAATTCGGTGATTATGCATTTGGGGTCGCAGGCCCTGTGGCATGAAATGCTCCCCAGCAGAAGTCCGAAACTGTGAAAGTGAAGTGATGTTTCGAAAAAAAACTTATAGCCCACTTGTTTCTAAATCATTTGAATAAATTTGTAGCATGTGGATAGCAACAAAGTAAATTGTTTGAATTAGATTACAAAGTTAAAATTAAATTTATTTATTTAAAGTATCACTTTATAGCACCCTTAAGGTATTATGTTATGAAAATGGCACAACATACGTTATTCATAATAATAATTAGACAATTTATTTTTTCAAAAACGCCATCTGATAATTAAGGCGTACTTAACAAGTTTTAAGTTTGTTTTTTTTTTTTACAACTATCTAAATGAATACATTATATTACATAAATTCAAATACCCATATTATTTTTCCGGAAATCTGTGTTGTTGTTGAAAATATGATAAAAATAAACCAGATTGATTTCTTATTTATAAATTCAAGATGGAGATCTTCAATAACTAATGTAAAAACCTATCCTGGTCTGGTATTCCAAACGCTCTCATGGCTGTACTATGTCGTGTATTTTGTATGAAAAAACGTTCTCTCGTGCCGCAAGAGTGGTTCAGAATAGCACCCCTGGGGCAGATTGCGGTTCTGACCATCAGCTTTTAATAGCCGGATAAAGAAATAAAACTTTGCAATGCCAAGGTTAGGGCTAAAATCACACAAATGTCTTAACAAGGTAGCTCTTTCAAAGTACAAAGACTTAATACAAGAGAGGCTAAACGATTTCGTACCGAAGCAGACCTCGGACCCTGAAACGGAATGGTTCAGACTTAAAAGTGTTCGCTGCTGCAGTAGCCGAATGTAGTGTATCTGAGCAGACAAGACAGCGTAAACATTGGTTAACTGAACAGACATGGGATCTCATCAACAGGAGGAACGAGCTTAAGCAATCAATTCAGTAGAAGAAAAACACGCATACGCAGAAATAAACAACTACGTAGAAAGATCTCGCAGAAAAGACAAGATGGAAATGATTAACACCATTTGCTCAGAAATAAAAATCACGCTTATCGGTTTGAAACCAAAGACCTATTTTTACAAAAACCGAATCTTGACTAGTGACCGCAAGTGCAGAACATGGGACCATAGAAGATGAGAATGGTATATGCCTAAATGAAATCTCCCTTCTATTAAATAGATGGAAAGATTATTGTTCTGACCTTTACAATGACCCCGGATAAATGGTAGATTTAAACTCTGATCTAGAACTAGAGCTCAATATTTCGAAAAGTGAAGTGGTAAATGCTATTAAATATCTCAAGTTAAATAAAGCAGTCGGGTCAGATGGAATACTAGCTGAGTAAAAGCTAATCTAAATTTCAAATGAATTATAAATTGAGATATTAATGGAGTCTCCAGCTTCAACTTTTGCAGCTTAGGGACCGTCAGAAGTGAAGTATGCAACCGGGCATTGCCGTGAAGCAGCAGTAGCAATGAGCAAATGATCAGCTTTGGTTGCTTTACTGCAAGTTCTCCATCATTGTCTCCAATTATTGAAAATATACGTCTGCAGTTATAATTGATTGCCAGATCTTATGAACGGGAAGGGGTAATGCTGATGCAGGACCACCATAATGGTTCTACAAGCTTCTTTTGGGTGATCTTTCGTTTTAGACATTGTTTGGCTAGAACCCCTTTATCCAACCACTAAGATAAACGCTTGCGGTTGTCTTACAAAATACATTTCTCATCGCAAGTAATGATCTGACTTAGAATTCCATCGTTGTTATATCAGCTTAGCAGTTGAATTCACTGTTATCGGCTGAAAACTCATCCCAGTTTCTTTGAGTCATTATATTATATTTTCGTCTGGCACTGTTTTGCGCAAAACTGTAAACGCCCACCATTCACAATTGTTTTTTCACAAATTTTGTGATAATTCTAATCTTTCTTTTAAACCACAAAAATTAATGAAACTTTAAACAGATCTAAGTTAACTTTAAGCAGACCGTTACTGCAGTTTAGTCAAATGTGATCAATCAAATACACACAGTCAATAATCTCATATTTTTCTGGTTTCCCTGTGTGAAAGTAAAGGAATATAGTGTCGATTCAAGATTGTAACCACAGCCATGCCTCTTCAGATCCTGCTCCGGAAAGAACAAAGAAGAATTGGGTTGTGGTTCCGTGGCTAGTGTTGCGGACTCGCATATCAGAGGTCTGAGGTTCGAACCCCACTTTACCCAAGGCAGAGAACCAGTCATTCAATCTATTTTTATAATTAGTTTTTTGTGAACTTTACTGAGCTTTGGGAAGAGCCTACTAGACCTGTAAGCTCTGGGATAGTCCCGTTGGGATGATCAGCAGGAATCTTTCTTTCCAAAATCCCTTAAGGCAGCAACTCTTAAGGGTTGGAAATTCAAAGCAAAGCCTCGGATATTTTTTATAATTTTGCCATTATCCTTTTCAAGAAGTCTGTCTTTGCTATGAAAGATTTTATATTTTCTGATACAATATGGGTTTAAATGTAGTGCCTCTTTTTGGTGGGTTGTTCTTATTAATCACTCAATTATTTGTCTGGCACATAATGATGCTGGTGAGGTTAGACTTTGAATAGGCAGCTGCAATCCTGAAGGGTGTGCCTTTCTTACTTCTTTCTACATATCTTACGATGAGGTTTAGAATATAAGCTTGACTCTGGTTTTAAAATTTGCTGATAAGAAACATAACTGGCTAAGGGCTGTGATCTAATATTGCTATAGGAAGAGAACAAACTGATTGTCATATTAAGTATTATTTTGTCCAAGGGACAAACACTCACAAACAAGTATGCTCTAAACTGGGTTAAAAACTGGTAGCTGACGGTTCTTTTGAAACTGAAGAGCAAGCTTTGCCCAGGGGAGGCTCTTCCTGGCCTCCAATTAAAATGAGAAGGTAAGAGATTTATTATTTAGATTTACAAAAAGATCTAGAATCTTTCAGTAGATACTGTGATGAGAATCAATTGTTTCTCAATATAGATAAGTGCACTCAAGTATCTTTCACCCGTAAACGTAACAAAATAACATATCCATATAATGTTCATTCAATTTTGTTAAATAATGTTAATGAAATCCGGGATTTAGGATTGATGTTGGACGGGAGATTGAGTTATGTAAGCCACATTGATAATATTGCTCAGAGAGCATATACAATGCTGGGATTTGTGATTCGAGTGTCAAAGCCGTTACATAAATGTTTTGTTAATATTGTATTTTTCATATGTGCACAGTATACTTGAATTTGGTTTAATTATATGGAATCCTATTTATGATTGTCATACAAAAAGAATTGAAAACATCCAAAACAAATTTATTAAACATTGAAATTACAAAACAATGGATAATTTTCCTAATAATGTAGATGCAGCAAAACACTTTGGAATTAGTTCTCTTAAAGATCGAAGAATTGTTCAAGAGCAGGTGTATTTATATAAAATCCTAAATAACGAAATTGATTCTGCTGAACAAATAAAATCAAATCAATCACTAATAAAATTTAGAATACACAGGTTTAATAGTAGACTCAATCATCTTTTTTCAACATCTCTTCAACAATTGAATACATTTATCGAGTATTCTTGTCATATGATAAAAATTTTAGCACGATAGATTTTTTTAACGAAAAAAAGAATACATCAATATTGCGATAGAGACGTCATAAGAGCAAAATTTTTAGTTACTATTTTTTTTATCATTTTACTTATTAGTTTTCATTATTTTATTTAAATTACATATATGTACGTGAAAGTATGTGCATTAGTGTATGCGTATATGTTCATGTATGTATGTATGTATATATATATATATATATATGGATGTGTGTGTGTATGTATATGTATGTATGTATGTTGTATGTGTACATTTATGTATATTTTTATTTCTTTTTTCATTGTTTTATATTTACTTACCATTTCTCCTTCTTCTCTTCCTTCCCTATTTTCCCATCCCACTTCTTTTCACCCCTAGCGAACTGTATGTTTTGTTTTTTTAATTATTATATTGTTGTTATTCTTTATGTATTGTTTATTACTATGACTGTGCTTGTTTCAAAAATAAAAAAATATAATGTTTGTCTGTAGAGTAAACTCGAATTTTGTATTTCAAAATTAAAGAAAAAAATGTAATTGCCTTCCTCGGTTACATAATATCAATCATGTAACAGATGAAATTTCATACAAATGTTAAAATTTTGGCCTAGAAAATGGAGTTCTATGAACCGTCCCATTGCAATCACTGTCGACTAATTTGTTGGGAGACAGGTCATATCAGGTAAGAGAATCTTCTATAGGATGAATGCTGGTCTCAGTTCCTGGGCTGGGCTGTGGAACTTACTATTTGATGACATTTTGCAACTTCTACGGAGTGTTTTTATTTTTTTACCACAGCTCAAGGCCATTTACAGAATAAAATATAATAATAACCCATGTGAATACATACATACATTTCACAAGGTACATCAAGAAAGTATGTTCTGTTTGTATTTCTTCCCATCGCAGCGATGCGATCGGAGTTTCGCGCATGCGTAGTGCTTACCCTGACTTATTGAGGAGTTGACACCATTATGAGTTAACTGACTGTTGTGTACGCCTCTTGGTGCTTGTTTGAAATGCTGAATAAAACTGAAAATCCCACTGCTTGTGAGATAAGGTCCGTAATTCGTTTCCTTAATGCGAAGAACATTATTTAATCAGTCTACATCAGTGGTTCTGAACCTTTTTGAAGTCAGGGAGCACTTTTGATCATAAGGAAAATTCGTGGTACACCAAAACTTACAAAAATAACTTTTATTAAAAATAAAACTGATTAGTTTTTTAAGGGCAAGTTAAAAATTACATTCATTAAAAAAAAACATAAATACTTCAATGAAACTTTTTGAGGCGAAAATGATTTAATGTGACACCTGAGCTTATCGGCTTTTATGAATTTCAGCAATATTGGGTCTAATATTTGATATAGCTACTCTCATTTCTTCAACCAAAGTCTTTAACGTTTCTTCATTTGAATATTGGCTAATGTTGAGAAACCTAGCTCACACAAATATGAGGTTAAAAATTTTAGTAAAATTTTCAGTGCCCTTGTGGCTATTCTTATTGAGCAAAAATACAAAATTCATCCTGAGTTATTTGTGAGAATTTTATTTTTAGAGTACGATCTGTTGATAGAGTAATTAATTGTTCTTCTTGATACGAAAATGCACGATTCGATGTATACCTGGAAGTATCAATTGCCGCAAAGAGATTTCGTATCCAGTCATAATTTTCTATATTTATTGAAGGAAAGTAATATTCAATCTTTTCTTCCAATAAAGTTAAATTTTCTGTTATAGCTAAAATAATTTCCTCAGCAGTGTTTTCATTTAACGAAGGAAACACATCTACTCTTTTTTTTTCTAAAATGCGATTTTTCTAAAGTTACTTTTCTCCAAAAGGCTATAAATTTGTCAGTGGATGTCAAAAAAATTTCTTTTCTTCCTTGAATGCTGGCATTGACGCTGTTCAGGAAATCAAAAATATCAGCTAAATATGCCATTTTAGCACACCAGATATCATTTTAAAGACATGGTACAAAATCATTCACACCTTCATTTTGGAAAAAGTCACCAATTCATTCTTAAGTTCCAAAAATCGGCATAGCACTTTTCCTCTGGATAACCACCTCACCTCAGTGTGCAAAAGCAAACATTTGTATTTGGATTCCATAGACTTGCAAAGTTTTTTAAAAACACGTGTATTTAAAGGTCTCAATTTTATGTAGTTTACCATATTTCAACTTTGTCTAGTACAGGTTTTAAAACAAATGGTAATGTTTTCTCTGTGCAAAAAACAGTGTGTAAATATTATACCAGAGTTTTTTTTTCAGAACTGCTTCAAAATTTCAAAAGGAAAACATTACGCTCTCATTCAACCTAATATCCCATCACATCTTTGGTTTAAGAAAATTTTGCTGAACAAAAAAGATACGTACACCATTTGTCGAATGAGGATAGGGCATTGCTGTACGAGCATTCACCTTGCGAGAATTGGTGTCTTTGACTCCCCCATTTGTGAGTGTCGTTTTGAAGAAGAAGATCTCAACCACTTATTATTTGTTTGCCCCATAAATGACCAAATGCCAACCTTTTTCAAGACTTTGACTCCACTAATATCTCTTCCTACAAATATCCAACTTATCTTAGCGAGCAGGAATCCATCTTAAATTTTTGAAAAACAACGGAATCGATTTGTAATGCTCGACTGGGACCTGTTGTTGGATCGGTGACAGTAGCATGAGTATGGGTGGATGATTGATCGTTTGGGATTCTCCGTTTTAGTTTTGAAACGAGAAAGGAGAGAACTTTCTCGGAACTGTTAGACTAACCTATGTTTATGTTGCTTGCCTGTTGGGCCTGGTTTCTGGTAGCGTACTGTGAAACAGTATGATTATAAAATAATTCAACAAGACATTGGCAAAAGCATCAAATTTATTATGCAATGCCATTTTATTTTAAAAAAAATAAAAAAAGATGTCACAAATCCTTTCAATGAACCTACTATTGATGGGGCACCGTCTGTACAAATTCCTACTCACAACTCCCATGATATTTTCAATTGTTCTAAGTATGACGATATAGAATCAAAGGCATCTCGGCAATCTCGGCAAGGTCCTTGCAGCAAAGAAATTGATTCACTATTTCATTTTCCTAGTCAATTTGCCAAGCAAAATGTCGGTCCGAAAGTTTATTGGAGATTGTTTTCTCGATATCATTCGACGTATTTTTAATTCTATTTTTTATTGTATCATCCGAATGAGGAATTTTCATTATTTTTTTTATTGTTTCACCGCCAACCATAATTTTAACTATTTCACAACATACAGGTATAATTAAAGTCTCTGCTATAGTATGTGGTGTTAACTGAACATCAATCAATTCAGCAACCTTATGTAAAGCTAGCTGTGCCTTATCAGAAATTTTCAGTTTTTTAAAAATATTTCGTTTTTGTAGCTAGATTAGCGTGCATTGATGTAAGGTGACGTTTCAATTTGGTAGAACCATCGCACTATTGGACAATTTTTCTCCATACACAATACATTGTGGAATGTGATATTCTTCCTCATATATGTATGTAAAACCGAAACTTAAATATTCGTCGGAATACTGTCGATTGATTTTTCTTACTTTACTTCGAATAATTCTACCTTTTGTATCAGGGCAAATATTTGCAGCGACAGCATAACTACTGCTTCCACTTTTATTCGCTTTGTCATGACTATTTTGCCCTTTTGAATCTTTCGGTTTTCGTTTAATAACGCAAGGGGAATCCCCTCCGTGGAAGTGCTAGTAACTAGTAACCGAGCAACAGTTCTCGATAGGGTACTTGATCGCTGTTGTGAGGTGAGCGCACACAACTTCACTTTGCAAGGGTGCCGCCATCTAGCCATTATATTTGCAACTCAAATCGCACAGTAAATGAGTCAACATTAAATTTTAGTTTTCATAATTTCGCGGAGCACTTGCAACAAGCTCGCGGAACACCAAAGCTCCGCGGAGCACCGGTTAAGAACCACTGGTCTACATTCATCAACAGATTTATAAGGTGTACGGAGAATATGTGTTAAGTGATTAAATGGCAAGGAGATGGGTGAGACCTCAGACTAATAATACACCACCCACTTAAAGAGTCATTCATTGCAAAAACCATTCTATGATTATCGATCACAAAGTTAGCTACAGTTTACAGCAATGCAATAGTTAATAGTTTAGTTAATACCATATATCTAATAAGTAATTAAAAAATGCAGTGGGCTGCAAGTACTCTGGTCGAGAATTGCAAGTGCAAACTGAAACCGTCCGTTATCGTTTGTTGTTAAACCAAAAATTCGAATGCTATTGTTCAATGCAATAGAGCAAAAGGGCATCTCTATAAGCTGGAGCAAATTATTACTCTGAGGGTAAGACAGTTTAATGAAGGTTGTGATAATGTGTATGACAACAAATAAAGTGGTCATTCATCTTTGATTAGTGATGAACTGGTTGGTGCAGTTGAAGAAAAAAATTATAGAAAAACTAAAGTTTACACTTTCTGCTCTCTCTGAGCACTATTCTACAGTCAACTTAAGAAGAGACTTTTAACGTTTGCACGCTCATGAAGTTCTGTAAATGTTGACAGTTTAGTGTAGGAAACAAATGCCATAATTCATTGTTAAGTCACCGCAATAGTGACATACCACCACCATAAAACTTCACCATCGATCGACAATATTGACTTTATATTGAATTATATTGTGCATCTTCATTTTAAGGAGTTTGTAATACGATTAATTAAAATTGATTGATGATCATTTTGACGTTGAACTCTTACGTATTAAGTCATGAAAACCCGTTTCTAATTACTCCATCTGACAGAAAAATATTTTTAATCGATGCCAAAAGTACCTTCTTATATTGTCTACACTGTAAGTTTTTGAAACTCCAGTTTTTTATAAACAATTTTATGAAGAAGTGATCTTGAAATTTGAAGAAATTCCGTAGAATGATAACAACTTCTAATGAGAAAACTTGCCATCACACCGCACCGCAATAATGTAGTGTAATTGAAATGTTGTAAAATGATTTCCTCGGCACGGGACACCAGTAGCTTTTCTGTAAAAAAAATTAAAATTGTGAAAGAATAAACAAATAATTAAATTATTAGTATCCCTAAAAAAATAGATGCTAGTGATTGATGCCTTGAATGATATTTTGGGGTGAAAGAAACAAGCTCTCCTTGACTCACAAGACCTTACAATAGTACTTGATGCTGTATCAGAACCTGATAAGGTATAGAAATCCTGGATGGATGGGAAGAGCATCAGGTTTTAGGACCATGCCATGGTGTTCAACATGACCGGTCTCGGTTATATCTCTATATTTAAATTGTATTTCCAACGGAGTTATATTACGAGCTGTGTTTAGGGGTGTGCCTGTTTGAGTCATATCTTTAAAGTTTCGGTATAGTAAATAAAACAAGCATATTTATTTATAAATATATAATTAATTTTGAACCAATTATATTTCTCTTTTAAGTATTTTTTTATGCAACATTATTTTATATTAATATTAACTTTTTTATAAGATCACATTATATTTTCAATAAATAATTACAAAATGATACAGCAAACCAAAAATACATTATCAGTTGTTATAATTTATTTATTGGTTTAAAGTAAATAATATATAAATGGTACATAATATTGCGGGTTTTCTGTGCAAATTGCAGAATTGAAAAAAAGTATGAAGTAGAGATTGATAGTATGTTACAAAGACTGCAGTCAGTTTCAGGCATTAAAAATTAAAGATAAGTGGGTTCCCCAATAGGACAGCCCAGAGGCAGCCAAGTTCCACTTTTACTTGAAAACAATGTTTAATAAAAACAAATAACAATGCGTACTATTAAAAATGTGTTCTCTAATGATTTAAAAATAAACCCATTTCAGAAATTATTTTGCCTTTAAATTAACATATTATGAAAGAATTATAAAAAAAATTACATGTTATATAAGGGATGTCAATCATAGTATATGCTAGGAGGAGATATTGTGTCCCCATAAAAAACAGTCAGCAATAAAAGTGTTCCAGTATCAGTCAAATAATATTTACTTCAAACCATCAACTTAACATAGTTATGCAAAAAGCAGCCAGTCCACAATTTTTAGTATTTATCACCTTCTGAAAATGGTGTCTATCACAAAAACGGCATTTCTCAATTTGCAGAAAACACCCGCACACAGCACTAGAAAAATCTTACGGTACTTTAATAATCATTAAAACTGGTCAAACACATAAGATTCTTGTTTTAAATGCAAAAAAAAAATATTCTTTGTTTATCATTTGTTAAAGTCGAAAACATTACAACTGTTGTGTAAATTCGATTATGCACCCTTTTCACAAAAGTGCTATTATCTCAGTTTTACTTTTCTATGGCTGGCTGCTTTCTGCATAACTACGTTCAAGTATGGTCCAATTGGAAGTGAAATATTCCAAAAAAATAAGAAAGTTATGATCTTGAGCTGCTCCAACGACAGAAAACGAAAGGTTTTTTGCATCATATTGTGACTGGTGATAAAAGGTGGATACACTACACTAACCCGAAGTGTAAAAAATCGTAGGATAAGCCTGGCCATGCATCGACATCGATGGCAAAGCCGAAAATCCACGGTTCCGAGCTGACGTTCTGTATTTGGTGGGATCAGCTGGGTGTAGTGTATTTTGAGGACCCCAAACCCAATGAAACCATCATGGGAGATTGCTATCGACTACGACTGATGAGTTTGAGCTGAGATATACTGGAACGCAAATAGGAAGGCCTACACCTAAGATAGCCAATACTTTCAATGACATGTTCTTTACTAATTTTTAAAAATAAAATATGAATTTTCACAAAAAAACAGCGAGAACTGATTCAAGTACCCAATACAATGTTAAACCTTAATACAATGAGTTTTGAGACTCTGTTTTTTGTGCTTTTTGGAAGATACATGATTTACATCAATGAGTTCTTTTGTAAAATGAAGATTTTAGAGTAGTGTCAATTTTTTAAAATCATTAATGAATATGTACAAATACTTATAGATATACTGGTCGATGGAAATCCATCACCGTGTATGAAAATTTGACCATTTTAGAGGAGAGAGAAAAAAACTGTTTTTTTAATGTGTGTTCAGTAAACTTATGGCAATCAATTTTTTAAAATATTTGAAAACCTTCAGATTGTGTATACTGTTTTTTAATGTTTTTATTAGCAATGTTTGAATATATTTACCGCCGAATGCTATATCCGCAGTGATGGATTGCCGTCGACGATATGTCGGCGGCATTGACTCATGACTAAAAAAAAAAACTTTTGCAAAACTTACTCGTTTGTATTTTACCATGATTAAAACGAAAAAATTGTCAAAGAAACTTGTTAAATTTGTAACTCTGCAACAGTACATCACAGTGCTATGCAGTACTATGCACTATACATTCCTAGTTTTGTTACAACCTATAATGAGATAACACTAGCGAGCATCGCAATGCTACTGTTAGATATTGAAATGAATATAAAAAAAACTTGTTTGAGTTGGACCACAGGCAAAGATTACCTATCTACGGTTCATAAATATTCTTCAACCTAAGCGATGGATTTTACTCGATATACATATATGCATTTTGGAAAATAGTGATGACCTATACCAATTCAATGCAATATAGAATGATCGTCAAGTTTATCTCTGGTTGCTTTATATGCCTCTCTTTCTTGGTCTGGGTATTTGGTAGGAAGATTGGGCGAATGCAGATTAACTTTAGCATCATATCTGCAAGAAAAGTAAAAGAACAAAAAATAGTATAAAGTTACATTTATTTTCATTGAAATAAGACAAATAAACATTTTTTGTTATTTAAAACAAAAAAATTACATCTACATAACATAACATAGGTAAGATTGTCTTTTTCCTAAAAACTTGTGAAGAAAAAAGTTGTAAAAGTTAACTATGATGAATATATTATAAATACCTAGCAAATTTTGCAAATTAAAATGAACAATTAAAATTGAAAAAAACACATGGACAAAAAATAGTAAAGGTTAGACAAAAGACATACATAAAAATTTACAATGCACAGATGTTTGATTTATTTGAAGATATTACACAACCATTTTAATTTTAAAAAAATGTTTATGGAGATCAGAATCTAACCTTGTTAATTTTGAATTTGATAAATTTATTTATGAATAAAACGAGCACATTGTAATGGATAGCTATAGTTTCCTACCTTATTCCTCCTATATCGACTTCGTAATCTCCAGATAATATGTAATCATTTTTAACAGGTTGAGCATTACCATCAGCATCAAAGTTTTGTATGAAACCCAGGCACACCTAAAATATGCTAATTTTACAGTACATATCAAAATAATATAATGTTGATCGATTAATAAAAACGATAAGCCAAGTAAAGACCGAGCATGTAAAACAAATTAAACTGTATACCATACGTTTTTAAAGTGTTTAAATCAATAAATAAATAAGTTTAGTAAGTACGGTACTAACTTGTTTTTGAAAGGTGAACCCATAGCTGGTAGTGGTGGTTTGTCCACAATACTCGCCATTTCTATAAATGGGTTCTCCTCCCCAACTCCATTGGTCAGTCTCAGGATTGTGATCATTGAGAAGTAATTGAACATATTGTCTCTTTATGCCCTCGTCTCGTTGCTTTAATAAAGCCTCTTTACCAATAAAATCCTTTTTCTAAAATGAGTATATAAAGAACGCAAATAAATTAGTTTGAAATTTATTGCAAACAAGGAAAACATATTTAAAAGGGGATACGGAAGTTAAGCATTTACAGGGCTTATGATCTACCATTGGCTGGTTTAAGTGGCCACTTTACACACTTTGTAACATTCACCATAGTTTGAATTTTGTGACGTACAGTGTCATGCAAATTAATTGAAACACAGGGTAAATATAGTCAAAAATTGCTCTAATATACAACATTGAAAGCATTGGTTTTGATAGTGAATATGCGCCTCCTTTGCATTGACAACAACTTTGACTTAAGTAGGCATATGATGTACCAGGTTTCAATTGTTCATCATAAAAACAAACACTAATCATGTTGGTTTTCGTTGCACAATCCATCTTAGACAGACGTCTTTTGCAAATGACCTAGAGGTTTTCGATCTGATTTAGATCATGGAGTAATCCGGTCATTCCAGTACAGAAATTTAAAGATCAGAAAGGTCATGTTGAAAAAAAACCTCCACCAGTGGGATATACCTTGTGTAGCTCAGGTATCATATGAGTTGATAGGATTTGATATACCGATCTGATTTCATTATCCCATTAACTGACACAAGTGTTCCATTGCCATGGTAGGAGAAGCAACCCTAAAACATCTTTGTGAGAGAGTGATTTAATCTGAGTAGGTGAAGTTAGACTATCGGACCATTTTTCTAATACTGGTATTTTTTCAATATTACAATTTCAAATATTGGAAACCTGTTTTTTTTTATTTTTTCTAAATATTTGATAAATACCTAAAAATCATTATCTTTTTTGCTTCACCGTATTCAGTTTTCAGGTTAAAATTGTTGTAAAAGATGGAATCCTGTAAATAAGTGTTTCAAAGTAAATCAACAATATTATTAAAATTTAAAGCATTAGTTTTGTGGTCACACATTTTACTACATGCTATAAAATATTTTTTTATAACCTTATCAGTGCATGTTTGTACTAATCGGTGCTTATTAAAATGCATGCTATGTTGGTTTTATATATTTGTGCAACAACTATGGTGAAGGTGTATAGTGGGTTTTGCATGTTGGTTTAATTGGTGTCCTACAAAGAGACGGGTACATCTCGAAACCGGTAGACATAGAAAAGTCGGTAAGTGGTTATATACAAATATTAATGTACATTTAGTAAATCAACAATAATGATTTAAATTCAATGTTTATTTTTGAGGTTAAAAAGGGTTAAGGTTTTAAGGTTTTTAAACTTAGCCTATATAAAATGGTTGAATATGTGTTTTTTTTAATAGACATCAACCCTTTACAAGAAAAAAACGAAATCCGACATCAGGCCTTTTAAACTCAAGACACAGAACTTTTATAAAGATGATTTTAATAATTGGCCTGGCACAAATCAATAAATGTGAAAATGTTGACGTCCTTTGATTGTTCACTTTAAATTGTGCATGTAATAAACGTTAGTAAGTCAAAAGAGGTCAATTTTATAGTTAGTATTATGAATTTATTAAGCTTATTACACTTCTCTAAAAGTATATATATATATGTAGACATAAATTTACTTTGATTGGTACACATAAAACATTTTATTATATAATTTGAATAAAACAAAACTTTTTAAAATTTGCAGCTGGAGAGTTTTGCAATATATATTTAAGGTTTATTGATAGTTAATAAGGTGCCTGTAGATGCTTTTTAACTCTTCAAGTATGAGTTTGACCATATGGTAACAGTAGACGTTGTGACAAAACACTATCCTCGCTGCTCCTGGTTTTAGGTAAATATGGTTGCGTTTACTATATTTTAGTCCCAACAGGCATCTTTTTTAGGCTGTGGTGGTCCACAATGGAATAAATAGGGAAATAAACAGAATCGAAAGCGAATTTTTAATTAAAACAATAGTTCATAAAAGAAAAAAGATACCCGTTCTTCAAGGATTCAGTAATACAATATACTCACGCTGAATTTTACTCTCCATGCCCGTCCGCATTCCAATGGTGTTGTCATAGTATCTAAATCCTGCCCCCAGAAAGCGTAAAACTTTTCAACTCTTAAGGACCGCATTGCATAATATCCGACGTGTGCGAGTTCATACTTCTCACCAATTTCCATCAGACGAGAGTAAACATGAAGGGCAAACTGTAAATAGCATTGGGATAATCATAAACTCTTAAATTTAAATGAAAAAATAATAAATAATTTTTAGAAATAAGCAGTTTTTATTTACGCATCAAATATACAAAAAAAAGTGTAAATTAAAATTTAAGAATATACTTAAAGACACGAGTATTAGAGATTTAAAAAAAAATATATATTTATTAACACTTACAGATTATAACATTCATTTTACAAGAATAATATATAATCTTTTATTCATACTCTGTTGTTAATAATATTTTTTTTACATCTTTCGAAAAGTTTGTCTGAGTCTTTTGTTTAGTTTTGTCTGGTAGTTTATTGTATGATTTCAGTCCCTGGTTTATTAGTCTCGACTGTCCTTGTCTCGTTTTAGAAGGTTGTTTATGATATTTTTCTGATATTCTCGTATTTTGTCCTAAATTACTACAATTTTTTAAAAGTTAAGTTAAGTTTCTTCATCTACAATTACATTAGTGGCTAATTTATGAATAAATTTTAAGGATTTTAGTTTAGAGAGTTTAGTTACATTTAACTGCTTGGTTTGTTTAAAGAGTTCTTTTGCTGTTGATAGGGGATGTCATATACTAACTTTAATATTTTATTTTGCTGTCTTTGTAGTCTTTTTATGACATTTTGATTTCATTCGGTACATTTCAATACATCATTTTTGTTTTGGCTCGAGATTTAAGCAAAATTCCTTTACAATGTTGATTGCATAAAGGCAAAACCAACCTTTGTTTATTTTGATTTAAAAAACAAATGGCTTAATAGTTTATGAAATTAAAGAAAAACAAATCTAACAGCATTGATCACAAAAGCGCAAATGACCATTTTATTACGTTTACTGGTGTTTAATGTCCAACAAATTTAACTGAATGATAAAAAATAAAAACCTAATCTCTATGTATTTTTATTTAAAATTCTGATTTGTAGAAAGTGCCTTTAGTAAACGGTTAGAGTTTATCTAGGTTGGTATTTAAGAGGTTGTAAGTTATCCGTGATCAAGAGTACAGTCTGTTTGTGAAATAGAACCAAAACCCTGGACGAGCACTTTTGACTCAATGGCTACTCTCAGATGAAAATCCTGAAAAAGGAAAGAAAAAGGAGTGGAGATAAGCCCGCCTCGTGGTTGGTGCGTTCTCCAACTATGCTTGGGCTCCAGGGTTTTATTACTGGCAGGGAAAATGTGAAATATTTATTTTAAAGGCAGTTCTTTGCGATGTTTCACTGCTAAATTCCTGGACTGGCATCTAAATGATCACCTTATCTTCATGTAACAGATGTTAGATATACGCTGCTATATCGTTTGTTGTTTTGGCATTTACGCTACATCATCAGATGTGATGGGTTATTCTGAATACCCAAAACTTGTGTTCATAAGAACGATAACGATATTAAACATGTTTCATGTTGTATGTTGCATAAAACACAGTCTTTTTTAAAATAGGGTACTTGAAATACACTTCATTTGGACTACCAATGCAGTGATATATGCACTACCACCATGCGAATGATGATGTCGTAAGAGCATAATGTGACCAGTTCAGATAATGGACTAAACACTGAAAACTAACAGCAATTTTTTTTACGGCTAAAGTATTTGACATAAAAAATAGTTTTGATTATAAATATTATAATAATACCAACCTCATTTGGAATATAAAGTACATAGCCCAATTCACCAGTATGCGTGAGATTTAAAGCTCTTATTCCATTGGCTAGACCTACATCAAGCTCTTTAAATGTGAAAAAAGGAAAGTTAGTAGGGCTCAAATCAGTGTCAGTAAGTTCAGACAAAAGAACTCTGGTGAATGGACCCATCAAACAAATCGCTGTATACATGGAGGTTACATCAGTCATGGTCACTGCACCGTTTGATGGAAGTCTTCGGTTTATCCACACTTTACAACGAGTTTGTTGGATTGTCGGAGCAATCATCATGTAACTAGAAAAAAGTACATTTATTTAAAGCTGTGAGGTAGATAAGTAATTTTATATTTAAAACTTAACATTCAAATAAGATTTGCATTTGACACAAATATCAATCAACCAAAAACAGTAAAATTATTATTATATGCCCGAACATTGCACAATATGCGAGACTGGCCAGCAGAGGGCGCTGTCAAAACGTTATAAAATAAGAAGAAAACAAGAGAGATTGCTTTCTTTTCCACGCCGACAACCTCTGAAATTATTCAATCTTTAAAGTTTTTGGTTGTAAATTAATTTCAAATATCTGTACTTAAACAATATCAAATTATTTATTTATTTAACACAATATATACATATACAGTTTATATACATATAAAGGCGGGCATATTGCCTTGAGGCAATTTCTTCCTACTAACCCAAACAGTTCAGTTTTAGAGATTTTTTTTTTAAAAAGATTAGGAAAATAAAAATAGATAAAAAATTAACACTATACTATGAAGAGAGGAGAGGGGATGGGAAGGAAAGAAGGATAAAGGAACAACTTAAATATTTAGATAGTGACATTTCAATCTTGACTTAAATGTAAATAAAGAAAGGGCGTCTCTAACATTCGTGGGTAGATTATTCTACAATCGAGCAGCTACTACTGTGAAAGAGGAGGCAAGAAAGTTAGAGCGATGAAAGGGTATTAAAAGGGTTCTCTCGTCACTAGAACGAAGAGATAGTCCGTGTTGTGATAGAGGTTGGAAGAGCTCTCTCAGATAAACTAACAACAGATCATATTCCCATAGATATATCAAGATTTCTTGGATTACACAATAACAGTATCGTGTATTATGCAGACAGTTATAAAATTAGACTTCAAAATTCTTTTTTAATTTGTTTTAAAACTGGATTGACACTTGAATTTAGTTTGAAAGATGAAACCTTTTTGATGTAGGTATCCAGTACTCATTTACCAAGCTTTGAAAGCTGCAAACTGCAAGTATTATTTATATTACAGTATGCTGTTTGATCCACTGATAAAACAAAACTCCACTCCCTCCACCTCTGATTGAACATTAAAGACAAACTTACTGGTTATTCGATAATCTTGCTAAAGAGCAATCATTTTCATATCCTCCATTTACATTCTGCATACCCGTGTGTATAATACTACCTACTGGTACATCAACATTATTTGAACATATATACTGTAGAGTATCCACAACTTCATTTCCCTTCGACTGAAACAAAACAAAGCATGTTTACTGGTGATAGCAAAAAGACAATAGTTTTGATAAACAAACAAGTACCTACCCATAGATCAATTTTAGTGAAAGAGGAATAGTCGCAGAGTCCAACCCTCTCTCTGCAAGCTGCATATTCTCTAGCTACTATGTCAAACCATGCTGGTTTTTCAAAAGAATTCGTCTTAGCAATTCGAAATGGTCTTAAGCCATTATTTTTCTTTTCTTCTGTAATATGAATAAGGCATTGTTTAAACATGAAAGTAAAAACTTACAATTTGATTTTGTATATAAAAAGTTATACCATTTTGAATGTCAAAATAAGACGGTCTTTCATATCCCATAACTTGTCCAAATACAGCTCCAGCTTCTTTGAGCACTGGATATATTGGTGACATTCTTAAATTTCTTCCAGTTTGGTATTCATGGAAGGGGTACGGGATTCTATAATGAACACCTAAAGACATACCCATTATTTATCCATACAAATGCAGAATATTCAAATTAATAGCTATTATCTACATATGTGCATGTTTCATACAATAAATCCAAGACTTACTCGGAACTTCACGTACTCTGTCCCTTAGAAACTTTCTGTTATTGTGTAAACCGAGGAATCTTGATATATCTAATTCATGTATATCAAAGAAGGTGTATCCATCGACAATAATATCGGCAGTGGCCAATCCCACACCGCCAGCTGATGATACACCGACCGTTTTCATCCCAGCTGCAACTAAGTAGTTTGCTATCTATTCACAAAAAATATTATTTTAGAATTAAATCTGTGGAATAGAGTTAATATTTACTAGCAGGCAACAGTCGGCTATCGCCGACTGTTACGTGCTAAAAGATTCGGCCCTTCGGGCCTCGCTTTATCGGCTTCTTCGGGCCTCAGTCGATCAATTAGGATTTCGGGCACTGTGAAATTTCACCACTTTGAACCTTACAATTTATTTTTTGCTGTTAGGGATCAGAGGTGCAAACTTCGCACCCCGCTCTACTACAATTTGGTTCTCATTTTTTAATAAATAAATAGTTTGGGTAAATCATAAGAACACAAATCAGGGCATTGGAAGCAAAGATAGCAAACTCCCATTTTGGTGTTTTTGAGAAAAACAATAACTGTTAAATTAATGCCAAAGAGAGTCAGAAGCTAATTTAACGCATATTTAATGAGTTATTAGTATTATTCGTTATTAGTACAACAAGAATTGTTTATTTTAATATGCAAAGTACCAACTTATGGAGTTTGCTACATTTGCTTCTGACTTTATGGGAGATTGCTATCTTTGCATCCAAAATTCTAATGTGATGTCACAGGACGTAAGTTACATGTGGTTCAGAATAATACTGTATATTATGCAAGTATTTGAAAAAAATACCTTATTGAGAAAGTGATTTTCCTTTATTATTTAGATATATACAAATACGTATTTGTTATATTCATTGTGCAGTATATTTTTTAAAGCCTAATAAATATATTAATCATAGCTGATTTTAGTAGACATATATAAGGCATCTGTCAATACTCGTGGCAGACACATTTTTTTTTGCTCTTTACTATGAAATAAAAATGTTTGCATGTATGTATATAAGTTTTGGTTCCGCAGTAAGTTTGAGGTTCACATCCCACTATACCACAACTCGATGCACATTTTACCAGCACAAGTTATTTATCACTTTAAGGAAATGATCTGAAAATTAAAAGATTTGAGTAAATAATAACTTCTTCAATATTTATTTAGATTTTGAATATAATATACATTATATATATTACAACAGAGATGAAAAACATTTTTAAAGAAGGAAATATAGAAGTCTAGGCATTTATATGGCTTATAGCCTGTCATTGGCTGGTTTAAGTGCCCTTTTAACACAGTATTAACATTCACCATTCTGCCTATGTTTAAACACCCAAAATCCTTTGATTCCATCGTATGTTGATATTTTTAAGAACTATGTTAATTACATAATGATTTCTATAAGCAAACACTAGGCCGATAACATTAGACTGGCCAAGAAAAAATAAAGTGACTCCAAATACTAGTTTTATAAATTTTAAAAAAACTTTTAAAAATACATGTTAACATTTTAACATTGATACATATCAATACTAATGGGGACAATTTGGTATATGAACCAAACTAAAATAAAAATCGTACATAAATATTTTGACTTATAACTGTACATTGGTGAACCAACTGTCAACTTACTTCTGTTTTTTGGCTACGTTTCTTTTTCGGTTTTCTGGAGTTCTTGACACTTTTTTAGCCTTCTTTGAAGTCACAGGTCTAGCGAGACATTCCATATTTATGTTAGAAATGTTATTTTCACTGAACTTAAACTTTAAGATACTAATAAATTAGCTTTAATAGGAACACAAATTCAAAATATTTTCCTAATATTAGGATGGGACGGCCATTTTGAAAATTTAAATCTCAAGCCTGTCATTGGTCGAATAAAATGGCTGATAGATATTGCTATGTTTGCTTCCAAACAATATTTTCAAACCACCAGAACATAGAATTAAGAATAGTTCAGAAACCGTATACGCGCATCAAACAGAGGGCGACTAAACTACTCTTAAAAGAGTAGTTATACGTTTGGACGCATTAGTTTCTTTGTAGACGTCGCTCAGTACGCAACTCCTGATTCGAATTTAACCATGCCGTGTTGTGTCCTTTTAAAGTGTAGAAATACTGCTAGGATCTTAAAGAAACAGGATGCAATCACATTTCATGTGTAATTATCAAATAAATGTGTTTGTCACAAATGCATTACTTAAAAATGGAATTATTTTTCCATCTGTCAAATTGTCGAAGAAATAAAATGGAAATTTCGTAAGTGTTGCTAGGGTAGTAACATTTTTTACCCTACTTTGCTCATATAATAAGAGAAATAATGAAAATTGAATCTCGGATTAAACAACGCCGTGGTGGATATTTGGCCGGCATTATCTCTAAAACATAAAATATTATTTTACATGTTATAAAAATATCCGTTTTATTTTATTTGATTGAAATAAACGGCACTTAGTGCCTTTTACATATAAGTTGCATATTATAAAATACATACATGTAAGTGAAATAAGTAAAATATAGTATTTAAAAGAAATTATTACTAAACATTTGCAAATTAAGGAGTCAAAAAAGATACACGGTTTAAAAATAATATTACTAGTTATAAAAATACTTGAAAAATCAAATATTTGGTGATAGATATATTTTTTAACCTGTAAAAAACGAGAAAAAAAAGTAAGAAAGCAATACATATTAATAAAAATAAAATTGGTTTTATATTTTAAGTTCAAAGTTCATTAATTAAATTACTCTTATTAAATGACCATTTACTTATCCACTCTCTTGTGTCAATCAATGATTCCGCCTGCAAAATAAAATTTTAGAGAAATTAACAAATTCCTTTTTTTTTACCTTACATTTGTTTTTTGATTATATTTTTTTCCATCTGGCAACATTACGAATGGGCGCGGCGAAAGTGGGGGGATTTTCGGACACAGTACGATGCATTCAAATATGATTCTACGCTCCTTCTGGACTATTCTTAATTCTATGCTTCAGAAGTATGATTTTAAACTATATTTGCAACTTAACTCATGATTTTTATAATAATAAAGTTGATGAACTACAGAATGACATCATATACAAAAAAAAAATTTTTTTTGGAGGTTGCTATCTTTGCTTCCAATGCCTTCAAATATTAATTTAAAAAATATTATAATCTGTCACTCAAAATAATGCTTGCAAAACCACATAGTTATAATATATTAAATATCCCGGTGGCCTCCGTAGTGTAGTGGTTAAGACGCTTGACTCACGCATGGAAGGTTCCGGGTTCGATTCCTGGTGAGAACACAAAAATTAAATGTGATTTTTCTCAAAAAACCGAATAATCGGTAGGGTGCCAACCCAATCCTCCCAAAATCTACCGATCATCAATTAATAAACCAAATACTCACTTTTTTCTGTTTTCTCAGCAAGCTATTGTTTCTGCCTGTCTGTTATTTTTATTTTCTTATTACACCATGACAGGCCAAAAAGGCCAATTCTAGTGGAGAATTGTAGCACAGAATAGTCAGGCTTGAGAAAAATCACACTTTGAATTTATGTATTCTCACGGGGAATCGAACCCGGAACCTTCCGTTCGTGAGTTAAGCGTCTTAACAAATAAACCACGGAAGCCACCTATTATGTTATAATTATTACGCCTTTATATATCTGTACCTTAAAGCTTAAACGGTAGAAGACATTTTTTGCAAAATTGACTTATGAATGTCTTTTTGTTCATATATTCAGATTCGATAAATGTTCAAAACATTGGAGTCCTCAGGTATACCACTACTGAAATAGCTAGTTCTAAAACACCAGTCCAGTAATACTTAAGAGCTGAATTTGACGTCCATTTATATGTTTTCTAGACTGTGAATTCGTTATGATTTTTTTTTCTGTCAATTGAGTTTTAAGGAAGGCTTATATTATTCTCCTACAAACATTGAAGTCCCATAGTTATTTTAACAGTCCATATTTTAAATGTTTTTTTCTTAAATATACTTACCGAAAGCCTATAAATAAAAAATAAAAAACAGCAATCAATTGTGTTTTTACTTCAAGAGATACATTTGAATCTATTTTACAACTCAAAACTGCTTTCCTAAACAAAATTGAACATGTTTGAACATAAATCAACCCATTTTAATATAGCAAACCAGAGAATTAAGAATAATCCAGAAGGAGCGTAAAATCATATTTGAATACATCGGACTGTATCTAAAAATCCCCCCACTTTGCCATACTTTCGCCACGCGCATGCTTGAAGTCGCCGCGTAATGTTGCCAGATAGCGAAAAATATAACCTAAACACAAATGTAAGATAACCATTTTTAAAAAAAGCAATTAGTTAATTTCTCTAAAATCTTATTGTACACGCGGAAACATTGATTGACACAACAGAGTAGATAAGTAAAGGGTCATTTAATAAGAGTAATTGAATTAATGAACTTTGAACTTAAATAAAACGAATTTTATTTTACATATAACTGATATTTTTATGTGATGTTAAATAACATTTGATGTTTTAAAGATAATGTCGGTCAAATGACCGCGACGGCGTTGTTTAATCCAAGAGGTCCAATTTTCGTTAGTTCTCTCATTAGATGTGCAAAGTGATAGTCCATGATTAGAAAGTTAAACTAAATTCTCAGATAGATACCGAGGTGCCGGGTTTCGAAGAATGTTGTATAAAAGAGAAAGAAATAGAAAGTTTATGCCCTGTCAAAAAGAAAACCATTTTAATTGTTTTCGATAGAAAGACATCAACGACTTTTTTCAAATGAAGAGTTCAGTAAAACGTTTTACTTATTTCATTTGATAAGAACATATCAATACAGTCTACCCAATAGTTTTAATTTCTCCTTTGTCGAGTAAGCTTTTTGTAATATTTCCTTTTAGAAATAGAACTAATCATTAGAGTTTTACATTTAGATATATGACTTTTTGTGTCATAAAAACATTTCTCCTCAAAATGCATTGAGCAAATTATGCTTGGCTTTGTTGGTTTCCTCGCCGTACTCTTTGTATTATTTTTATCCACTCCGTTTTCCTTCTTTCATCAGTAGGGAAGCTAAAATTTCACTAAATCAATTGAAACTAATGTTCTTTTAAATAAAAAGTAGCGTAAAAAAATTGACCATCCTGACAACACTAACAAAACGTCCATTTTGTTTTCTTTGACAATCTGACAGGTGGAAAAATAATAAAATTTTTGAGTAATGCATCTGCTGCTTACACATGCATTTGCTACTTACACATGAAATGTGATCCCATCCTGTTTCTTGTTGATCCAAGTAGCATTTTTAAACTTTAACGACACAACACGGCAAATCGGGAGTTGCGTACTGAGCGACGTCTACAAAGAAACTAATGGGTCAAAACACAAAACTACTTGTTTAATAGTAGTTTAGTTGCCTTATGTATGATGGTTTCTGGACTATTCTTAATTCTATGTGGCAAACAAACTTTAATTTCAGCATTTTTTACGTCATAAACAAACTAACACAGAGTAATATAAACTTCAATATATTATATCGATACGGTATAAAGTAAAATTTATTTTTACATACATTAAAGTATCTTCACTGAGAACTAACCTAAAAACGTTTGAAAACATTTAATGACAGCGAGAGAGACAGCAATCGGACGCAAGAGAGACACAGCGCCTTACAAAATAATTAATGACGCATGTGTATTCCTTTCCAAATGACGTATGTCTTCTGCTACCGCTGACTTGCTGTACAACAATGACTGAACAACGAAAGACATTAGGTGGATTCAATAAACATTATTTTAAAAATGATTTTATTTATCAATAGGCAGGTATAAACACGAAACAGTACACCATGAGGTCGACTAATCTCCACTCGATTTCTTTTAGCAAAATTTTCACCCGCGAGTAGAAACTAATTAAATGAAACCAAAAAGGAAAATAATAAATATGTTTCACCCACTCTTATTTTACCGGACCGAGTGAATTTGCGCGATACGTGTGAACGGGCCCGTACATGACAGACTTAATCAATAATTTAAGGACTATAAACATTATAGAGAACGTTTTACCTCTGGAGCTTCACCGAGGATCGATTTACAGTCCGGTGAAAATGCTTCTGGACAGTTACACAATTGTTCCAATATTGCTTCCTTTAAAGATGGCACACGAATAAGAATTTGCTCTAGAAGAACATGAAAATGGTCCCAGTCTTCTGAGAGGCGACGATCGTTTTTAGTCACTAGAAAATGAATCATGTAAGTAAGCATTTATTGGGTAATAAGAATCGAGGAACATTTTAATTACAAATATTTACAGGTTTTTTCATCATGCGCATATATGGCTTTAGCAGAAGGTTCGAAGCCACCGGCAAGAATCCGTCCATTGTTTTCTCTAAAGTAAATGTGTCCATCTGGATCTCTCACCACTGAAATACATAAATAAATGATTAAAGTGACAGAATGCAAAGCAAACGACACAGTAGGTTAGTTACATTGATCAATAAATATCAACAACGCATTAACAAATAGTTGTAAAATATAAACTATTATTTTGCAATTTTCACTTATAAAATAATTAGATTTTAATTCACACAAAAATGTAACAAATTTTAACCAACAATGCCATACGTACGAAACTAGGAATAATGAGATAATATTACCAATGAGGAGGAAAACAGTCTCAAAACTCATTGTACACGGGTTAAAAACTGTACAATCAGTTACCTGAAGAAATAGAAGAAATGGAAAGCTTTGAAATAATTTTATTCAATTTGAAAGAATAAGTTTTTGAGAAATGATAAAAGTATTAGGTGCTAACACAAGTTGTATTAGTTTTTTTTCAAATTTAAAAATGAGCCCCAAAAGTAAAACAAAATTATAATGATTATAAGTCATTTGAAAGAAAATTTTCTGCTCTACATCATATTGTGTTTGCTTTCAAATTATACCCATTATTTTATTTGATTAAAAGCCTTCAAAATGGAATGTCGATTAGACAAAAATGAGCATTTTGGACACTTCCTTCTGTTTGCGTTCAATAGAGATAAAGGAGAATACATTATCGACTAATTTGTCATCTTGTTCTCTTCATTTGGAAAAAAGCGGACACAACTTATGTTAACACTCATACTTAAGGTAAAAGTTTTATAACGAAACTTTTATGTCAGTTTTCGAATAAGGCGTTCTTATTTAATATTGACCTTGATGATTTTCCTTCATTATTTTACAACAAATTAGTGAGTAGAGTATTGTCCTTATTTGTTTTTCCCTTAATTCCCCCGATTGAACGCGAACAAATAGAGGTGTCAAAAATGCTCAATTTTGTCTACTTGACATTCCGTTTTGAAGGCTTTCAATAAAATAAAATAATATATGTAATATAAAAGCAAACACAATATTTTCTAGAGTGAAAATTTTTGTTTATTTTCGAAATATTAGAACTTGAACAATTTGTTTTACTTTACAATAATTAGAGGCTGAAGTGAAAATAGACGTGCTCCGCCTAATTCTGGAATAAAGAACTGTATAACTCCGTTGATTCCTTTGAGGCAAGCTCTTAGTACTAAATTCAAAATCCGTGCACACTTCGATCTTTGGAAGTCAAAGAAGCAGCTTGACCAAACCAATTCATGCTTATTTTTCATGCATTGGGACGGTTTTATAATAAATTAAACACTGACACATTGGTATTTTGATAAAACTTTGGAATATAAATATTTTAAAACTAAATTGTGGCATAACATCGTTTGTGAGTTTATTTTCAAATACTAAGTTGTTAATTTGCTCTACCCTTTTTTACATTTTCGAAATAATAACAATGAATTTCAAACCAATATAGTGTTACAAACAAATCTATTAGAAACATTACTTATGTCCCCCAATGTGCCTTTCGGTTCTGTAAAATCAAGCAGTTGTAAGAGCTATAGCTGCTTAGTTAGTTCATCATTTTTAACATACATATCGATATAAAATAAAAATAAAAGTTTTTTTTAAATTCCAGAGGTAATAATTACCTAATTCCATAAGGTTATACAGACCTGGAGTCATAGGGTCAAGCCCTTCGATAAGTTTGGTGTGAAGGTAATAATGTTCGGTAGCATGAAGAGGAACTTTGACCACTGGTTGGGAAAGTTTTCCAATTTCTCGTGCCCAAAATCCTCCGCAGTTAACGAAATAGTCACATTCAATATCGCCCAGAGAAGTCTCTACCAGGCTGACTTTTCCCCTTTTACTTTTGATGCCTTGCACAACACAGTTTTCCATCACATTAAGTCCTGGAATAATAAAAAAAAGTAATCTAGTTGTTGTGTAAAAGAAAGTTTGTGACATTTTAGTTAGTAGAAATATTAAAAAAATAATCAAACAATGTTAAATAAAATTAATTGCACGAGAGAGGAAAACATTTTTAAGGCATTTACAGGGCTTATGACCTGTCATTGGCTGGTTTAAGTGGTCACTGAAAAATATTTTCAGGCATTGCCTAGAAGGTGAAAAATTCAGCAGATGTATCTCACCCACCACAATAAAAGCTTCAGCTCTTTGACTTCACAAGTCACAACAGATGGAAAAGTTGAGGAAATATGAATGTTTAAACATAGACAGATTGGTGAATGTTTCACAGTGTGTAAATTGACCACTTAAGCCAGCCAATGTTAGCATCTCAAAATTGTTTTCCCAATCTGTTGTAATAAATTGAAATCTTAATAACTTCTTAGGGAGAGAACTCCAACCTGGTCTACAAACATTTGGACATACTCAAAATATTATTGAATATTAAATCGAATTTATGCAGAAGTCAATTATCACAATCAGATATTATTAATAACATTTTAATTTTATTTATAGGTGCATTAATTTTACTATACGGCGTGACGGCAAATGATGATGTTTTGAAACTGGATTTAAAAATGACTTCCTTAGACTTGTTAATAATATAAACATAAACTATAACACACATTATTATTTGATTCAATACAACATTTAACAGTTTTTGTAATTGGCAATGTAAATAATAGCAAATATACTAGAAAACTAATGGTTGTTAATAAGCAGATTACATAGAGTTAATAACTTACCAGTAATAATTAATCATGAGATTGAAGGGATAGAAATGGGATTGCATGGATGAAGATACATAGTCTGAAAAGGTGGATATGTTATTGGAAGGAAGAAAGTTAACGACCAACCGCCTTTAAGCTTTTCAGCGTAATAATCAACATACATATGCTAATATACTTAAATAATTATAGAAGAAAAAGAAAGAAAACAACTCCATAAAAAATATTCATTGGTAGTTATTGAATTTGATTTTCCCCCTTTTTTTAAAGGTACACCCACTGACGTATAAAAAATAGACCCCCTACTTACCTGATATTGATTTTATATAAATTTCTAACTGTAGTGAAGTTTAGTGTTAAAAATTTAAAGTTAAAATAAATGTTAAGTTTTATATATTTATTAATTGAATTAAAATTAAAACTACTCAAAATAAAATTTTGTATCTGTTATATAAAATAAACGTAACATTAAATAAACATAAAATAAACTAAGCAAAAAGTAAATGTTTTAGTGGGAAGGATGAACCTGATGCTTTAATAATAAATTATCAACATTCGGCGTCAATTTTGTCAGATTTAATCTTAAATCTCCTCGGCCAATGATGTCCAGTCTGTTTCTTTTTTTCTTAGGAGGTTGGTAACAGCGCTGAACCCCCTTTCCACTAGGTATGACGATGGAAAGGAAATTAAAAATTTGCTAGCTATATTCCATAATACAGGATAAGTAACAGGTATGTTTTTTTGCAGCCAGAAGTACAGAAGTACTATCAGTGTATGTTGAGATCCAATATCGTGGACCCCCAAATTATTTTTTTCGTCGACGTAGACCCCTTGCAGGTTGTCATAGACCCCTGGGAGTCGATATATACCACCTTGGGAATCACTGGTTTAAAGGAATAAATAAAATTACTTTGTTTTATGAACCATTTATTTATTGTCACAATCACTGGTTTCGGCAACTCACGTTGCCCTCTTCAGGGTTATATAATGACTAAATATACATACTTAAAAGACACAGTGAACAGTGGGTGTCGATAAGAATAGAGGAGGGGGTAATTGTGTTTATGGATGGGTAGGGGTAGGGGAGGGGGTAGTTGTATGCATTTTAAAAAGCACATGCACTGATTAGGACAAACATGCACTGTTCAATTGAATGTTGCATCGTTTAATAAATGTTCTTCTTTCTAAACTTAACTTCGAAAATGAATTAAATTTAATAAAGAAATTGCTATTAATAATGGAAATACAATTGATTAAAAAAACTCTTTTAAATAGAAAACTAAAGAAAAAACCAATTAAACAATTTTTCTATCCTGTCAACAGTAATTATAATAAAACTAATAATGATAATAAATGGAGAAGAATTCTTTACATAAATACCATATCCACAAATGTATCCAAATGTTTACCAAATAATATCGAACCTGCTTTTTATACAAATAACAATATTGGTAAATTATTGCTTAATAATAAAGATAAAAACAGTTTATTAAATGATTCAGGTGTTTACTAATTAAAATGCAATTCTTGTCCTTCAATTTACGTTGGAAGAACATCAAGAAATTTTGATATTTGTGTTAAAGAACATATATACATATGAGGTGTCTCCACAATAACAATTATGATCCGTTATATGATATTCCATTGAAATTGTCACCCTAAACCTATTAAACTCAAGCCCCTCCTTCCATACCCTCTCCTTTTTTAAACTATTTCTCAAACATAAAATATTTTCACAATGTAATCAGAGGATGTTTGTCCTAATCAGTGCATGTGCTTATAAAAATGCATGTCGTGTTGGTTTTATACTTTTGTGTAGCAAATATGGTGAGGGTGTTTATTGGGTTTTGCATGTTGGTGTAATTGGTGTCCTGATGAAGAGACGGGTACGTCTCGGAACCGGTGGACATAAAAAAGTCGTGATTCGTGATAAAAAAGTGGTTATATTCAAATATTTAATAACATTTAGTAAAAAAGGTGAAGTTTTTAATGAACTTTGCTTGACATCTTTATGTAAGTATTTAATGTGATTCCAATTCGCTGAATTATTTAAAATGCAATAAAATCTGGCGCCCGTTAACCCAAATAATTATTGGATTTTTACTGTAATACCAAACAAGAATGTTAAAAATGTTTATTTCACATACGAAGCATAAATTTTGATACCATTACAGCCATTATTTTTAGAAGAAATTATGTTAACACTTGACTGA